>NC_082693.1:13588917-13631417 GCF_949987515.2 Delphinus delphis | reverse complement strand
TCTTTGCAGGTTGGTGTTGATATCAGGAATCTTACTGCCACAGTCCAAATAGAGTACTAATTACTGAGAATGATGTCACCGTAGGCAGAGGAATAATCCCATCATTTAATTAGTTGAATGATTTAAACAAAGATTTGCATAGATGCACTAATCAGTTGCCATGAATTACAGAGCAGCAGTTGCCAGCGAGGGGTAACAGATCATACAGTTGGAGGGAAAAAAACATCTCATCTCCTTGAACATAATTAATTTAATTGTCCTCATTAGCTGTACCATTTGTTTTGATTTTATTTCTCCCTTTCCCCACACATACTTCTCCCTCCCTCCCTCTTTTCTTCTTCTCAGTGCATTGGCTGAGAGGGAGAGTGCATGAAACACACACACACACACACACACACACACACACACTCTGGGGTGTTCTCAGAGTGGCTGGAGCAGAGAGGTGGGGTGGAACCGCGGGAGCTGTGCGGATGGGTGAGGTGCATGTGTGCCTGCTTAGACCGGCCAGAAAAGCCAAGCTTAAGAGAGCTGCCTATGTACAGAACAAACCCACTGAAGGGGTTCTCATTAATCTGCCGTTTGTGACTTTCGTTATTTTTCAGGTTAGTTCTGCATTTCGTTGCCTTTTAGAGGGAGAAGAAAGCAAACTCCGTACTATTTTATTATGAGCCTTTAAGAAAGGGAAGGGATGAACATAAGTTATCAATGTTGTACCATTATTCCTTATAAAGAGAAGCATAATTTAGCCTGAATATTCACGGGGTGGGAGCGGTGCATTGATTCTTTTTAAAACTAGAACTAGATTAAAACTGATGGTGCTGAGAAGAAAAAAAAGTTTTGTGGAGTTCAACAATTGAGTCTTTCTTGCCCCTTAAAACATTTCAGCCAGTGTCATTCAGATCTGGACTATTTTTAAGCTTGACCTTTGACAGGGCTTTTAAAAATCTGGTGGCGATGCTATGATAGTTGCCAAAAAGAGGATGACTTTGAAGTTTGAAAACTTAGAAAAATAATAAGATATGTTAAAGCTGCCAGTGGCCTTTACAGATGCAAAGTAAAGTTAAGAGAAGAGGAGCTTGGGGGATAAGGGGACCTTTCTGAAGGATAAAAAGGAAAAAGAAATCTGTCAAGGCCTCTAAAACAAGCCTATGAAGACTGAGCAGTAATGGTGGAGACACTCAACCACTCTTTGACCAAGTTAGGCTTAAAAACATGTTGCTAGGTGCTCTTGGGTTGTTTTCCATTCTAGTCTGTGAATTTTAAATTGCGAGGAATTCAAGTAATTGCAGGAAGTGTTCAGCAGGGATGGGAGAGATGTTCAGTATCAGTTAATGGGGCACAAGTTCACCGTTTGGTTCTTGGACCAGAGGAGGAAGGGGAGTGTGGCATCTCCGGACCCAGCTTGTGTAGCAGACCTGCCCTGCGGAGCAGCGACTTCGGAGAGTTCACTAAGAGAAGTCAGAGAACCGGGTGACTGCAGCCGCCCCCAGACATTTCTTAAAGGGGAGGGTTGTGTGCTTTTCCAGTGTATTCTGGTAGCAGTTTGACTCCCTTGCTTTTATTTTAATTTCCATAATTGGCAGCTTCAGAACTGGCACTGGAAGACAGTTTGCTTTCAACGTGGCCACCTATTCCAAAATGCCCCTGTTATTTTAGGAACCCTACCGTTTTCCTCTGGAGCTCTTTCGCAGGACTTCTTTTGGACGGGTCCAGGAGGTAGGCAGGGTCCTTCCCGGAGTCGACTCCCGCCGAGGTCACTTTTTGTGCGGAGGGGGGATTGGGGGTCGTCCCCAGCGTTTGCGAGTAGCATATGCGTGGGGTTGTGCTGACTCCACTCGCAGGCTTGTACATTTTCACCCTGGGAAATTAGCAACAAAGCCCTATCTGTCTTGCGGCTGCTTTGCACTTTCCGAGGGCGGCTGTACTTGACTGAGCTGCAGAACAGGCACACGAGAGCGAGCGAGCGAGCGAACGAGGGAGGGAGGGAGGGAGGGAGAGAAGGAAAGGAGAGAAGAGGGGAGGGGTGGGGGGCGAGAGGTAAATAGTCTTAAATCGGAAGGGAGCTGCTTCTCTGTGGTCTTGACAAGCGCTGCCTGGGCTCCGCCGGCTCAGTAATAACGGAGTGACCTTTTCTTTGGCTGTATTCTGTCTGGCTGGGAAGGGATTGCATTTTGCAGCTGAGAGCCGGGGCTTCCTTCAGCTCGGCTCCTGGCGTGCTCCTGGGGTAAGTTGTCTTGAGCCAGGACGGAGAGAGACAGCCTCGGACTGCAGTTGCCTAAAAGGAGGACACCTGTGGCTCAGATGCGGTCAACACCATTACTTGGCGGATCCTTGAGGACCTCATTATTTTAAACTTAAAAAAAAAAATAGAGATTCCCTCCCCCTCTTTTTTTTTTTTTTTTCAAAGCAATGCTTCTTTTTGACCTTTCCCAAGGAGAAGCGCTACAAAGCAGCCACTGTGCTTTCTGAACGGCCTCCCCCTGTATCGCTTAATTGAGAAGGTAAGTGCAGCAACTGGGTGTACACGCGGCGGCTTATTTGTGGTGTGTGTGTCTGCGGGTGCGCGCGTGCGTGTACAGATGTGGGGATTTTTTTTCTTCTTCAGCCTCTCCTAATGAGGCATAAACTGGAGCTGCAGCCCAGCTCCGCACTGCAACTTTCACTCGGGCTGCAGCTCTGCCGAGACCGTTTTGTTTAAGTCATGTGAGGCTTCATTATTTTTATGATGAGACGTGAAATAGGTGCGGGCGGATGTTGATGGAAGGAGGGAGAGCAGAGCAGCTGCGGCGCGGAACGTCTCAAGTACGACTCGAGCGGATAATAGTCAAAGTTCACGAGGAACTGCAGTATTTCCACAGCCCCGACTCCCGGGGAGACAGGGGCTTGAGAGAGTTTGGGAGGAGATGTTCGATCTGGCCCGGCCCGTAGGAAGGGAATTCAGTCTTAGGTGGTTCCCGACCCTCCTCCCCTTACTTGCTGGAATTCATCACCCCCCTCCCCCAGGAGTTGAAATGACCATTTTTGTGTTCTGGTGGCCACTTCTGCCTCTGCCCACTCTGCCATAATAACGAAATACCGTTCCTACGAGATGGAAAAGTGACTGTCTGCGGGGGGAGGGGGCGGTTGGGAGAAGTGGCGAGAAGAGAGAGGTTCCGTGGGGCAAGGTGCCTCTGTGCTAATAGGCTGAGATTCAAACTGCTGCGGCACATGTTTATGGGGGCTACCCAGATTGCTGTTATGAAATACAAGTCAGATTTATGATCTTTTTCATATTGAACATGATATGCTATGCTAACGCTGCATGTGACAGTTTAATCAAATCCATTTGTTACCACGACGCTGAAAGGGGCCGCTGGGATTTTAGGATTACGGGCAGAGTTAGGGAAGCATGTGGCTTTGTCATTCGCCATCATTTTGCACACTGCCACACGGCGAGGGGCTCCGTGTGTGCGCCGTGTCTCGTCTGGCCGCCCTCGTCCTTTCCTCCACCCCCCGCGCCGCCGCTCCGACCCGCTCCCAAAGTGGCTTCACAATAGTCCGTCCTCCGAGGTGTAGGCTGCGCACCAGGTCCGCACTTGAGCTAAAACCGAGAGACCCCCTTCCACTTCTACCTTTGGGCTGGGCGCTCAATGCGAAGCCGCTGCAACTCAGGCACGCCTAAATCAACTCATGCAGAAAAAGGAGAAAAGTTTTGGTAAGGTTACAATCTATCATAGATGCACTTTGCCGGCGCTCGGCACTCTCGGCTACTCCAAAGCCTTCCTGCTCTTCCGCTGCTTTTGTGTCTTTCGAAAAGATCCGAAATATTATTGTTGTAACTGCTTTGAAAGACTGCTGCTTAAACCAATTAATCTTGCTAGGTGCAACAAAAACTGCTACATTCTTTGCAAATCATCCCTGTGTGGCTGCAAAGACACAACCACAAAAGGCTGGAGCATAAACTCCTCAAGGGATTCTTTGTTAGAGTGTATGTATGTTTCTTATTTTTTTTTTTTTTATTTTGCATGTGAGCTGCATCAAAATTGAACTCAGTCTTGCAAATCTCTTGTTGGCCTTTGCCAAGCACTAGCACTTTGCTGCCATGGTAACTGTAATTAAACTGATAAGAGTGGAAAAATGTCAGTATCTCTGAGCCTTGCAGCTGCATTGGAGAAAAAGGGAATCAAATTGGTTCCCAGCTCCATTGCTCAGAAAGGGGAGGGGGGGGGGTGGAAGGATGGGGAGGGGGGTTGGGAGTTGAAGGGGCAGAACAGAGTTAAGCAGCTCCAGCGCCTGAGATCTGGGGACATCTATTTGCATTGTTGTCCCTTAGGGGGCTGCAGCCTGTAGGGATGCTCTGGGCCAGTGAACAGAGAGAAACAAGCTTTTAGGCCCAATCCAGTTCTCCAGTCCGGGCTGGGGGCTGGGGAGAGGATGAAGATGGGCAGGAGGAGAGAAAATCTTTTGTTTGGTACCTCTTGGCAATCGAATGGCCGGTGTTGGCCAAATTCTTTTAATCTGTGTCACTGCTCCCAGCTGCAGAACCTGCATTCCCATTTTCGCATCTTCCTGAGGCACCTCATCTCTGCCAACCCCCTTTATGTATTCCCTCTTCCTTTTCCTTCTCCCAAATTGTCCTCTGTGAATCTTCCGAAGGGGACAAAATGTTTTCCATTCACTACGTGTAGTTAGTCCAAAAATATGAAAGACTGGGTCTAAGTGCTGCAAACCTTTTATCATGATTATTATTTTTTTAAGCCCCTGTGTGTTGTGGAGTTGTGGTTACTTTGTTGTGTTAACTACTGAAGCTGAGACTGCGCGGATGAATGGCACAGAACAAGGGAACATAATGGAGGCAATCAACCGTTAGGCCGCCTCACAATGCAATCCAGGCAATTAAAAGCTCACCAGAGTTTAAATGAAATGGTTCTACTTATTTCTGCACACCACACTGCACGGGCTATTATTTATGTCTTTTTTTAATTATGATTTCCCTTAAACTGTCAAATAACTCAGAATGGCAGGGTCTCAGAGGCAATAAGAATTTCCCTCGGAACAATTTACATGCCAATCTAAAACTAGTTATGAGTCCTGATGTGCTATAAGCAACTTGTGAAATGTTTCTCAGCTCCGAACACATAACTCTACCCAGACGCGTTCTGCCGGATGCTGAAGAGAGGCTGCCGACTGCTTTATGCCCGTTTAGGTACATGGCAACGTGGTGACTACAAAATAGTTCTTTTTTCTACAACTGTTAACTTGCAGAGTATCGAAAACGTTTCCTTTTCAAGAGCAATGGGATGATGTTTTCTGCAGGAAGGTACCAGGATGGAGCAGAAAATATCAAACTCCTTCTACGCCCAAGGCCAGACAGAGTGTAAGAGTTTCAAATATTAATTGGCCTCTGAGTGCTAAATTAAAATGTCAGCACAACAAAAAACATTTTGTGAAGACAAGCAGGGTAGAGTTGTCCCAAATGTTGGTACCCCCTGTCATGGTTGCAAAGCATTGTGAATAAAGATAGGTGACCTTCCACGCTTGACGATGGTAACACAACTCAGAGAAACAGAGCTTAGCTACAGCTAAGAAGGATTTGGACAGAAAATTTTCAGCTTGGTGGTATAAAAAAATAATAGCCTTATAAATTGGATAACTAGACTAGCCACTGTTAATACATCTCAAGATGTTTTCAGTCATGAAATCCGGAATGTCATTTAGTAAATCACAGTCTCTCCCTCCCCCAGGTAGATAGTTAAGAGGCACCTGGGTATGTTCTGTACTGTAATTAATGGGATTCGTTCCTCGTGGAACCTTGCGAGAAGATGGTAACTAGTTCTGATCAAAGACACTTCATTTGTTAGAAGTTCTAGAGAATGAGATTTAGCAGAGCTATCAAGGGTTATGATTAATCTACACTAGACCCTGAGCTCCTTCAAAGAAAAGGAACAGAGAGCCGGCTATAGGAATACCACCTGCTGTTCTGTACAAATCCAGCTGCTAGTCTGCAGCTCCGAGGACCACGGCTCTGCATCCCATGCAGAAAGAGTAGCTATCTTGACGCCTCACTGCCAGTCCCTGCTCCATCACTCTATCAGAGAAGTTATTTTCTAATGGAAGTTCAATATCGTAACACTATTATGTGAAATTCATGTATCATTTGTAGCTAGAAAAGTTATTCTGCTGTGAGGGTACGATGCCTTGATGTCTCTTAACAGTGTGACTAAAAAAGAGAAAGATTGTAAAGATAATGAAGGTGCAGGCTTCATCATCAGGCATCAGAGGAAACTGAAGAAGGTTTAGCTATTTTGGAGCAGGAAACACACCGAAAATGCTCTAGATTAGAGCTTGGCATTTCTTACTTGAGACTGTTTCAAGTGCAGGCATTTGGTGTCTTGTGTCATTCTATGTTCAAGTTTAAAACTTTATGCCTTAGAGAGGAGGCCTAATTTAGCAGCAGGATCTCTGGACTGTAAGAAGGCCACCAAGTCTAGTGCTTAACTGTCATTCAGCTTTGAGCGAGTCCCTTAACCTCTCTTAGGCCTCTGTATCATAATTTGTAAAACGAAGGAATTTGGAATCGAAGTCTACAGTACTTTATACTGCTTGAAATGAGTTCTTTGGTAAATATGAAGCTGTGAATAGTTGGTCCAGCTTTTTTAAAAGCTGGGTATTTGACATTTAGGAGAGAAGAAACTCAAAGGCAAATACCCTTTCATTGAAAAAATTTCAGTCAGGTTGTAACACCCATAGAACTCAGCTAGACTCCTTATTTATGATGGAGACATGTCTCTAAAATATATAAATGTCCCTATGTCTAGTCTAGTATGTATGTAATATAGGTATGTAATATATATTTGCATATGGATGTTTGGGTAACCTTATATACATTTAGACTTTGTCTTCTATTGTCTTTTCTTTCCTTTGTAAAATAAATAAGTGCATGTTTATGATAATAAATTACATAATCCTATAGTTTAATTTTATATAAAAGCATGTAGTATAGAGTTAGGTAATCTGCCATTAGTAGAAGCACTGACTGATGCCTGTGAGTATAAGTACATTTAAAAAAATTTTAACACAATGAATACTTCGAAACATCAAGGGCACAGGGGGGGAAGCCTTTGGAGGCAAACAAGTATTATAGCATTGGTGGGCTTTTCGGGAGACTGTGCTCTGCTTAAGTATAAACATCTCTACTGCTAAGTGAGGTTAGTGCATCCCATAAGGGTGCACTTTCCTTCTGCCATCAAGCCCGTGTTAAGTGAAATTTTTAACCAATAAAGGAAAACTCATTTTTGACTTCTACAGCCTGTGCACAGACTACTTTGTTCAACAGCTTTCTTTGAGATTGTTAGCCCTTTACTCATAGTTTCTCCCGAAAGGAACTTCTTTATGTAGAAAATGGGGACACTATAAAATTATTTACTATTACTTAACTTCTTCGTGTATATAATATCAACTTACCAGGTGCAACATGAATTCTTTGTTTTATCACTTTATAGGTGTCACTTCGTAAATGGTTTAACAAGGGCTTAGCAAAGTTTGAGACTCTTTTGTTTCCAAAATTTAGTTCGATATCTGTATGGCCCTCAAAAAGAACGTCTAACACCCCTTGAAAAAGGCAATCTGAAATATTTAACTTGGTGGAGGTCTTTGGACATCTTCTGCTTCCTTCTTGGAGTCCCAGCTCTCTTGTTTTTCTTGTCTCCCTTTAGGTATACAAATGCTCTCAGTCCAGCCAGACAACAAGCCGAAAGGTTGTGCTGGCTGCAACCGAAAGATCAAGGACCGGTATCTTCTAAAGGCACTGGACAAATACTGGCATGAGGACTGCCTGAAGTGTGCCTGCTGTGACTGTCGTTTGGGAGAGGTGGGCTCCACCCTGTACACTAAAGCTAACCTTATCCTTTGTCGCAGAGACTATCTGAGGTAGGAATTAGCCTTGCACACCAGTGATGACTGGATTCCTTTTAAAATACCTTTGTAAGTGTCTTTGTGGGTTTCATTTCCTTCCTACTAGCCTCTATTCCTGAAAGGTGTCCACCTAGCAGCCTTCAAAATGCTGCCAGGTGCCTGTTCCACAAATGATCGCTTCAGCCATGGCCAGGAAAACCCAGTATCTCAAAGTGTTCCCATTTATTTGCCTTACCTGATGCTCCTACCTGGGGATAGGTTAGTCCACTGCCTGTATGGAAACTGCCAGTTCACATCAAGGATGTATTTGGTAGAAATCAGCATGCAAGATGTTTTATTCGCACAAAAGTGACAAGGTCAGGCTGAGTATAGCACAAAGTAATTCAGCGATATTTCTGTTTCCGATTTGTCAGAGAAAGTCAATTTGAAACTCTTAACTGGCATTTATTAGTAAGGTGTTTATCGTACAGTGTTGAAAACTTTCCCCAAGTGTGAATACACCTCCCTCCACCCACCATGGCATTCCAGGTGATCTTCGCAAAGATAGCACTGAAAGTCGAACAGCCTAAGTCTTGCCAGTAGCTTTACGGAAAATAACAAAGTAAAGACCTCCATCATTATGGGGAAATGATAGCCACTCTCCAAACTGTAAACATCTGAATGGTTTCAGGACAACGCAGATGTTCTTGCTTCTGAAGCCATGAAGCAGACTAAACTTGTATCCTAGCGTTTAGTACTCAACACATGGACTGGTATTTAAGAAAAATTATTTTGCTTTTCAGGGAATTTTGTGACTTCATTCAGCTGCAAATTACTGATATTAACAAAGTAGGATCTATCAAATTAGAGAAATGATATATGGCATCATTTGGGTTTTTATATTTGATACAATTAATCATTTTTCTAGTCTGACATTAAGTGATTCATTTTGAATTTTTTTCCCTTATGACACAAAATTTATCAATCAGCAGTAACTCCTTGGTCATTTCAGGAGGTGTTTTCTAGGGAATCTGGTGCTGCTTCGTATATAATTCAGTTATTTTCAGTCCAATTCAATGTTTATATATAAGAACATATTGTTTGATGAATGGTCATTACAAGAGGGTGAGTCCAGTACTGTTTATCAGATTCTACTCTCTCCCCTTTTAGGACCGCTTCATCTGACAGCCCCCTGACTAATTATAACCACTTGCTACTACTTCTCTGTGTTCCAGGGGCACAAAATACATGTAAGATGCCAGCAATGGGAATGGAATGTGACTATAGGCAAGGAGTTCCCTAACGAACACAACTAATCAGAATTAAGCTATTCTGTGAATTCTTTCAGGCTCTACGGTCTTGGAACTTTCCTCTTGCAAATAAAAATTTCTCCTCTGCTCATTGTGAATTAGAGCCTGATTTCTACATAGAGTCTTTGTATTTGCTTTTAGTGACTTTGCTTCCTACTTTTGCTTTATCTTCCTAACCAATAGCCGTGGGCTTTTGGACTCTGTCTTTGACTTTTGTTTACGTTTGCAGTATCTCCAGTGGATTCATGTAACCAAACAAGGAGTTTATATAGTCTGGGCAAGATTAAAGTGTTTTAATAAGCAATAAAGACAAAAATTAAGTCAAATTTAAAGAGAGTCTCTTGAAATCTCTGGATATTTTTAAATCAGAAATGTAAATTTGCCAATGAAATACATGTGTCGTGAGTGAAACTGTTTTGCAGTTGTCTACATAGTAGAGAGCAGAGAAAGTAACCTTGTGTTGTTTTAATCTTCCTTATGGTAATAAAAAAAAGTTGTTCAACTGGTGTTTGATAGTCTTAAGTGTATTGTTGAAGGGAATTTATCAAAATAGTCTTCATCTCAGAAATCTTTCTCTCTAAAAGAGTCTATACGTTGCTTTTTGTGATGCAACTTTTACTTGATTTCTCATAGGCTCAAACTTTTAATCTTGTTACCTTATTTTTAAAAAATCATACTCTTTCAAATTTAAACCCTGGTCCTGATTGCCAATATATTCATTTCTCAGAGTACAATTTCCTCTTAAATTGGTCTTTACCACATTAATGGCCAGTTGTTATGTTAACAGCCTAAGGGTTGTTAACATTTCAAACTAAGCTGTTAACAGCAAGCTTATCCCTTATTTAAACTGAAGGTTTTGTTGTATATAACGTGACTTCCTTGGCAAGGAGTAATTCATCAACACTTAAAAATTGCAGAAGTGAAACGGGGAAATGGTATGTGTGTAAAACACCACGTTATGTGTTATAGATTATGCCGCAGATGTGGTATTTAGTTTTATGTGGAAAGTGTGTATCTCAGTGAAATTATGTCTAGGTTTAAAAGCATATGTCTGATTGGCAAATTAAAATAGTCTGATTCTGTATGTCGAATAGGCACATACATTCAGGCAAACTTTATTTACCAATTAATTTCTTTGAATGGGTATAAACAGGCATTCAAAAATGCTTATTGGATGCCTGCCTTATGAGAAGCATGATTTGGGGTCATGGACAAAAATTAACTAAGGGAAAAAGGGAGGTGCACCTCAAACTGTTACTATCTAATTGTTTATTAATTACACAAAATCTGCAGTATGATCAGTGAACAAGTAATATTCTGTGGCTATTTTCCCGAGCTTTGAAAATAATTTTTCTCATTTCCCTGTTAGTTCAGTACATTTCCTTCTTGTGTTTTGCACAGCCAATGCTTAACCATTTAAATCCTATTAAAAAGTAGTTTAGTTTGGTTTTCGGGTCTTCGGATATTATGTAATATCTTTGAGGCACAAACGAGCCATAAATAATTTACAGGTTTGTGTTTCTCTGTCTAAATTACTAGGCATCTAAGTAAGAATATGGAAAATGGTAAAGAAAAAATTGCTTACCTGTACCAGTAAATTATGGGTTATAGATATTATCCTGGGCCAGATAATTTTTCATATCTAGAGAAGAGTGAAATATTTTTTGCCAACTGTATTTAACTTCCTAGTTAACTTCTCCTTCCAAAAGCAAACACAAAACACACTTTTATTGCTGAACAGTGAATCTTGAAGCTCTAACATTTTATTTTGCCCTATTCTGAGTAGTGATAGTGGTGACATGTTTTTACAAGTTCTTTGAATGATGAGTACAAGAATTTAAATCATAAGATATTTTCTTTAGGGTATTAGAAGCTATTACTGCAGTAAATTTGATTTTGCTCAGATATTTTTTTCTCCTTCGAGGCACAATTAGCTATATTTACAAAAAAGAAAAGATTCTTACAGTTCGTTACTGAGTTTCAAATCTTAACAGTTCCCTTTCCACAACAGGGCTGATATAATATCTTTTAATTTTCTGGAGAATATTAGATACACCTGTCTGATGAGAGGGAATTTGCCAGTTTTTAAGATTGCTTTACATCCTCAGAAATTCATTAGAAAAAGGAAGAGAAAGATTGATTTTTTAAAACTTCCTCTATTAAACACGCTTTCTGACTTAAACTATGAAGTTGGTCTGCCCACTAATATTTATATGCCAAGACCTAGAAATGAATCTGTTAAAAATGTATCCAACACATTTATTTTTTTTTTATTTTTAAAAGTTGTTTATGACAAAGTAGATATGGAAGCATCTTTGTGCCTTGAACCAGAGAATGCATAAAGTAGATTAGCAATTACTGTGTAAAACTAGTCAAGGTTTAGTAATGATGTTTACAGGACTATGTAGCTACTGCTAAACTAGCATTCTGATTTGAGTTTGGAAAATATGAATAAAGTAGCTATTAATGTTTCATCAGTTTTAGAATTAAGATTTTATGTCAAGTGTTACAAGTCAGAACTAGGAGATACAGCAAAATACTTTACTTCTCAATTTGGAGAGTGTAGAATATCAGAACTCACCAGTTAAGCTGTTGGACCATTTTTGTCAGTTTTTTAATTTAAGCCTGCATTTTCTTACTTGTAGTATATTTTAAGCAGTAAGTCGACGAAGGCTGTATCTTGTATCTCTATGAATGGTGTTTTACCAGAGAATGTACTCAAAGCTGTTTGCTGTGATACTTGCCATGGAAGCTGCATACAGCTCTTCTATATGAGAAACAGAAAATGTCTTATATAAAATTTAATGCAATTTGCTATTTTTATACGTGAGGATGATTTGTTTAAAATGAAAGTACTGGGAAAGAACGATGCTTCATGCTCTACCACAGTTGCCAATTAACAAAAAGGATTTGAAGCTTCTATGCTGATTGCAAATTTTATGTGCTTTAGTATATAATAATATGATTTTACAATAGAAAATTAAATGCTACATAGAGCATTAACCTGGCTATAACTTTATTTCACACTGATCAAAATTGGTACTTATAAATTTTTATATAAGGTTAACTTTATATTAGGACATAATTATGGCCTTAAAAGTAAATATAAATACATTATTAATGTTATTTTATCTGACAGTTAATTGCACAGATTCTTTCTTAATGCTGACTGACGTGTTCATTCTGTTTTTCCTGCTCTGTCATCTTTTTAACATTAGGCGTTTGAAAATATCTCCCCTGGAAAGCAGTACATTATTATTTGAAATATAACCTTTTATTGTTTTAAATTCCAAAAAATTAATCTTTTATATGGAATGAAACTCCTCCCAAATAAACTTTCTTTTTCCTAAGAGCTTCATTTGAGCTTTCTTAACACTTTATAATAGTCATAACTTTTATCATATTTAAACGTCTAAGCTCCTCTTAGTATTATGAAATATTTTGGCATCTGAGTGTATTAGACTCTAGGGTCTCTGAAAAATACTGCTATATTCCCTGTAAATTATCTTACCTTATTTATAGCTTTATAAAATATTGTAATTTTAAGTCCATTTTTCTGTTTATCATAGGAAAGCATTATTGCATTCTATTTCAAACATTTTAGACTATATAGCGTTCGTGGACTGGTACAAATCAGGAGTGATAATGTTGTTTTGTACAGTACTTTGGGAGAGTGCCCCTTGCTTTAGGAAAAAAGGGTCAATCCACCCTAGACTTCCTGAGCAACAACCTCTGCAACAATCTCTGTTAAAAATATCCTATCTATCAATACATAGAGAATTTCTTATTTGTAAATTTATCTACAATATCTGTCCTTAATTCTGTAATACACCCACTTTCAGTGAGTGAGTATTTAACTAATTATTTTAGTTTTGTGCCTTTTTGTTTTGGTTTGTTTTATAGACTTGAGATATTGTCACTGGAAATAACCCCCACCAAGAATATTAGAAATACAGAGAATACTTCACACTTGTTTCTATCTCTTTACTCTTTTTTATCTTTCCATAAAGCACGGAATACTTCAGTCAGGATAGTTTTTACGCATAAGATGGATAAGTTAGACATACCTGACTTAGCAGAAAAACATTCTGTTCCTACAAGTATATTTAGGATTAAATGCATCCGGAAGAACTACATTTGAGAATTGCCAAAGCTGCTTATTTTGCACTTTACAAATACATAGAACTCTGGGAAAGAATCTCTATTTTTGGTTGCTCTTAGAGTATATCAAAGTAAGCCAGCACTTCATTTATAAACTCACCATTAACTTCCATTAAGTGACTAATAATAAATTTTAATGTTGTTTTGACTGCATAAACATAATTTATTAAGGAATCTCATTTTAAAAATATGCTGAAAGTAGTAATTTTGTAAATGGTTTTGATGCATATATGCATTGTAGAAATGTGTTATGTAGTTCAGTTTTCTGCCTCACATAAAAATTATATAGGCTTAAAGAAGAATTGCACCAGCCTAAACGACCACAGTATTTTTTCTCATTACACTGTGAGTCATTGAAATATTATTTTGGTATTTGGTTTGAAAACATTTCCCAGTTCCCATGAGAATGTCTTCTATCCTTCAAAATTATACACTGTAACCTCATCCCATCTTCCAAACAGACACTAGCTAACATTTCTCACTTTCATCAATAATTGTTAAAATATATGAATTGTAAATATACAACAAGATCTTGAAAACAAGGAAAGTAAAAATAGCAATATTCTATCAATCGACCAGATAGCTTTTTGAAACAGCATTTACATTAGCCATGTTTCTTTAAAAAGACATTTTCCTTTCCTTTTTAATTTTTTAATTGGTTTACATAAGCGATGACTCCTACTGATTCATGGCATTCCCCTTTGTAAGCATCTAAAGAGATGTAGGTGTATGTATGCATGCTGCACATACAGATATTAGAATCTATACAACCTTAGAATGAGCATCGACTTTTGTCATAATTTACTTTCACCAGATCACCGTAGTTTGGCACACTTTGAAACTTGTAAAATTCAGATGCTTGATGCCAGCTAATTCCTTAGTATTGTAAACTATAGCACTGACTTATTCTTATAGAGTGTTCGCCATTCTAAGAGAAAAGACAATTTTTTATAATACTGTAGAATGCCTAAATTTATTCTCTTGTGATTTTTATCACCCAATTCTGTTTCTCTTAGCTCTGATACTGTCTGTTCTATTTCTGTTTCTACCATCATTGCATACTTGTTTTGATGATTAAGTGTATGTTCCCCTTTTCAAGGTATTTATAAGAAATTTACTTTGGAGTGGAAGTTACATTGTGAAGCCAGATATGTGGCATTTAGTTTTGTTTCTTATCTTAAAGCAATTTCTTTTGCTTATTGAGGTTTTTTGCCCCTTATTATCCATATGAATGGATAACTTTTCCCTAAAGGAATTAGGACCTAAACATACCCTTTTATTATATTCATCAAACATATTTACTATATTACAAACAGAGTTGCTATAAATCCCACATCAGTCACTTGGGCATTCACCTGTGCCCTTTTTGCTTTCTGCTCTAGACTATCAAAACTCCTTGATAGACCTTTTTCTTCTCAACAAAATTTTTTTAGTTATGTAAAGATTCCAAATCTTTTGCTGAATTCTTTTAGTCCATACTGTTGGTTTTTTATGATGCAAAATTATCTAGCTGTGGACTTTACTGGTTTAAAACAAAATCACACTTGAGATAAATAATCATCTCGTAATAGTTAGATCTCTGATTTGAAGCTGGAAAATTAACATTAAGCTGCATGTATTAAGTTAGACTCTAACCAGCGTGTGTTGTTATGATTCAACGTAATATTAAAAACTCTCCAACTGGGCTACTGGGAAAATAAAAGACTCTTAAGAATTCAAAGATTATGTGCAGAGGAGTACACCAAAGCCATATTTAAGTAAAATTGTTATTACAAATTCGGTAAAGCTTTGCCTACAGTAAACCCATCCTATTAATAAAAACAGAAAATCAGTTTTAGTAAACATAAATATCAAATATGACATGGATTAGTAATGGGGCAAGGAATGTCATAAAACGTGCTGATGATTACATATAATAATAATCTAAATACCACCAAGAAAAAATAAATCCCCATCTCATTTATGCTGTGGGATCCCAACATGCAACTTCAAGGGGAAAAAGGAAGTTTTAGACATCATTAGTTTATTCTGATTTCTGAAAACTTTTAAAACAATGTCATGTTTTTATTATAGCAATTCTAACAGAGGTGCATACCATTTTTTAAACTATTCTCTTTTTTTTATTTTTAAAAGGTTTTAAAATCTCTTAAGTAATGTCCTTTGAGAGATTGCTCACATTTCATCAAAAAAAATAGAATCAAGACTGTTAACACTTTAAAATACTTTATGGCATTGAGTGTGATACTTATTTTGTGTTTATCAACCACTCAATAAAAACAAATTCTGACCAACAGCTGCATATTAGACTGAATAAGATAAGTGATTAATACCTGTGCCTTTGCTTGAGTGGAAGGGGCTGGGGGTAGATAGGTGAATGAAAAAACAATCATAACTTCTAACACTAAAAGTGAGTACTGGTTTCAATGGGCAGGTTTATTTAGTTTTGCAGGTGAGAAGTTCAGCTTTACTATACTATGAACATAATTTTAAAGCCTGTAAGTATTACAAGTGAATATCCACTGAGGGATGTCTGTGCTTTAGGAGATAGAAAGAAATAATACAATAAGTTATTGAATTGTCTTAAAACTTAGCAAGTAGTATTTTCTGTGGCCATTGATTAGGGAAAAAAATGAAAAAGTTTCTGAGCTACAAGAATCCCTTCTTTCCACAATGTGTTCTTGCTGAGTGGATAAGTCTGGGGTTTATATTTATGATTACATGCTTTGCCATCTCTTTAACAGTTTAAAAATGAAACCATTTAGTCACTTAACAAATATTTGAGTGCCGATATTTCATTTCTATAAATAATGAATGTAGAATCTTATATTTCTAATTGATTTTGTAGAAATACAAAGGTATTAATATTTTACTATATAAAGAATAAAGTAGTCTAGGAAATTTGGGGAGAACTATGGGCAAGTTATTTCTCAAATTTTTTATGACTGATGTACTCACCATAGTTGAATAACTAAGGAAAATATGTAAAGAGTTTTAATGTGGTTATATCACATGGAACCAGTACGGTGAATGAGAAGAGGTTTAATCAAGAATGATTAGAAAACAATTTTAAGGAGGGGGGTTATAAATAATAAGTAAAATTTATGCTCTGTAAAAATCCTTTTGTAAGCCAGTAGTCCTATTATAAAAGATGAGTTTTAGGCTTCATAGTTTACTTTTAGATGCAGAGTAAGATAGAATTAGCTCTGTAACCTTCATGCTGTTTGCATCGTTCACCTCTTACTGCAGATATTGGTAAGTTAGCAACAGAGGTATAATTGACATCCCTGTCAGAACACTTAACATCCTTGTTCCCCATTTTTCCACTCAAAAAATATTATTCTATATACTCTAGGTCCTGTACAAAGCCCTAGGATACAGCACTGAGTAAAACACAGAAATAACTCCTTCCCTTAAAGAGGTTATATTCTAGTTGGGGAAGCAGATAATCAACAAACTAAGTATTGAGTACATTAGGAGATGATAAATACTACAGGAAAAATGGAGCAGTGTAAGAGGTTTGCAGAATTTGTATTTATGGGTGAGTGTGCCTTTGTATGTGTGGTGGGGAGATAAGGCTTTGAAAAATTAAACAGTGCAGACAGGGACAGCCCTGTTGAGAGGGTGACTTGAGTAAAGACCTAAAGAAAGTGAAAGAAATAGCCATGGGGATGTATAGGAAAGACATTGTGGGAACAGGGAACAGTCAGTATGAAGATCTTGCAATGGAAGCTTTTCTGATATCTTTGAGGAACATCAAGGATGCTAGTGTGGTTGGAATGAGTGAGAGAGCAAGAGGCAAGGCTTACAGGCAGCCACTATGTGGTCCTGTGGTGTCCCTGGTATCACTGTTACAACCAAGAACACACCCTATACTTTTCTAAATGTCAGGGAAGGAAGTGGTAATACTTCTGTCCGAGAACCACCGTGAAGCTTGCTCAGGCTGTTAGAGACTGAATTCCATTTGAGATAACAGAATTCATCAGCTAAATTGAATGGGATTATTTTCATGTATTATTTACTGGTATTGTTTTTTTTGGATGTCTTTTTATTTGGCCTGAGTGATGACCCTGTGTGATTACATAATAGTTGTGAAATATGCGTCTCAAAATAGACATCAGGATTAGGTCACTTGACTGTTGCTAATTCACGAGAGATGGTATAGTTGTATGTTTGAGTTTAAATTGACACATCTACATACATCTACTATATAATGGAGTATTTATACATCATTATATTTAAATATGAAATATAAAGGAATGTTCATATTGATGAGCTAGGGCTGCCAACACAGCACGTATGAAGGTAATACCTTGGCCAAAGATGTCATTAAACTGCCCTGATCACAATGTAACTGATATTTTTGAATACTTAGGTAATAAAAATTGCAAAGATAAGGATTTTTCAAAGGCTGCCAATTTCTACTCTTAAAGTAGAAACATCAGTTATTCTAGGTCTGAAAGGTGATTTTTTTTTCATTATTTTTAAAGTCAAGCCAAGTCTTATTTAATGAAATTATTTTCTCATACAAAACATTTAAAATAACATATTCGTTCTAATTATCATCAATGTTTCCAAACCCAGCATTAAGAGAAAATACATCAAAGACATATTGTTATTTCAAACAATTGAATCACATTGTTGATAAGACAGATGTTACAGAGTGTTCTGTTTATACGTATGCTTTGCACCCCTCACCTAACCCTAGCTCACTAATTTTAATTTTGCATCAAGAAGAGCTAAGCATTCATCTTAAAAACTAACAGATTAATATGCATTCTTATTTGTGAGAGTGGGATCTGGATATACAAGCTGTCTTTACTTTTGAAATTAAAAGTTATATTTAAACCTTAAGTACAAATCAAAGTACTTGAGCCTGTATTTAAATTTATAAAATTATAAAATGATGCATCATGGGTATTGGTTAAGAAGCTTTACATTACATCTTACAGAGAGGCACAGCATGAACGGGTGAGCTTTCAAAGCGGTGGCCATCTATCCTTCATGCATAAAAAAATCTTGAACATGATTTCCAGAAAGCTACGAGGTGGTGGCCAAATGACTTTACAAGTCTTAATTCCTACTGTCACCCTGCACATCCTGAGTGTTGTTTTTTTTTTTTCCTATTACAGTTTCTAGCAGCCCTCCTATTCTTTTTGGTAGATGGGCATGTGTTCAAACTGCCATCTTGTCCTCTTTTGAGTTCAAACCTATGTTCCTAATCACTTTGTGATTCTTACCTTCTAAAATGGATCAATTTGAGCTTGATTTTAAGGAAAGGTCATTTGATCTTGAGCTGATAGTCTGCTAGGTGTTGAAATAATCTTGTCAGTGGTATTTATTAAACTAACTATTATCTTTAGAATAAAGATCACATGCTTGTTTGACTAAACATGTTAAATGCTTTGTCTTCTCAGTTAACTGTGGATTGCTGCAGTGACCTGAGGAAAAAAGATATATTTTGAGGAGATTAAAATTTTTAAAAATATTTTTGATTTTCCCTTGAGGATTTATCTGCTGAGTAGTAAACAGAACCTTGCATTTTCACCACAACTTAGTTTTTCACTGTGATTCCGAAGTCACAAGCTCATCCTAAATTTCATCTTAACGCATACAGTGTATTTTAAATCATTTCACTGTGTATTTCTCATTATCTGCCACGTTGTGTGTTGCACGCCCTACCCCCCCCCAACTATCATTAATGGAACATTAGTCATATATGACTGTTATAATGCATTCATCTGCTGTTTTTACCTTCTGTGACAGTACTTTATAGAAACAAAAATGTCACATCAGTTCTTGCTAATTCCCTAACCATATCCCAAACCAGATGTGGTTAGACCTAATCCCTAGGTTTTAGAGGCATAATGGTAAGTACAGATGTGAGGTCTACCCTTTTTCTGCTACTTCCCAGTTGTATGTTCCTAGCAAGTTACTCAACCTCTCCAAGCCTCAGTTTACTTATCTGTAAATAGGAATAACAAACCCATTCATAGAACTGTCAGGAAGTGTCAGTGAAACACCATAGAGAAAGAATCGAATACACTGGCCAACACTCCAATGTGGGTTTCTGTTGTTACGAAGGAAGAATTGCACTGAGTTATGAAGATAAGATAGTTGGAAAATTAAACATGAGAAGAAGATTAAAGAAACAGATAAAGATGAGGTTTAAGAATGATTAATAATCAAGAGTATGAAATGCTACTAGCATAATAAGATCTTTTACCAACTTTTCATCTACAAAGAAGATAGATGAAGAAATGCTTAAATACCACATGCACACAAAACCATGAAGGAAAAAAATTATTTAAGAGTGGAGGGACTTCCCTGGTGGTGCAGTGGTTAAGAATCCGCCTGCCATTGCAGGGGACACGGGTTCGAGCTCTGGTCTGGGAAGATCCCACATGCCGCAGAGCAGCTAAGCCCATGCGCCACAACTACTGAGCCTGTGCTCTAGAGCCCACGAGCCACAACTACTGAGCCCACGCGCCACAACTACTGAAGCCTGTGCACCTAGGGGCCGTGCTTCCCAACAAGAGAAGCCACGACAATGAGAAGCCCGCGCACCACAATGAAGAGTAACCCCCACTCGCTGCAACTAGAGAAAGCCCACGCATGGCAACAAAGACCCAGCGCAGCCAAAAAAAAAAAAGGGTCTGGAATCTGGAACGGGTTGTTGAATTATGATTATAGTGTATTTTACATAAAGTAAGTTGAATTTGAATCTTTGGGGAATTATTGAACATGAGATTTTCTTTGTAACTGAGGTGGTAGTTTTCTAAAATATCTTATATGCCCATGCTCTCCACACTTTAGCATGTGAAAGTTCTATGGCCTTGTAAAGCATTATATTTAATATCCCATAGGGTAGAATTATATATAAAACGTTAGCTTGCTTTAGGTTTTCTTTGTAGTCTTGATTTTTATGTTTCCTCTGGTGGCAAGGACAATTGAATGCCAGTATCTTAACTGGTATTCTTTTTCACAGTGTTCTCTAAACGTTTTGATTATATACCTTTATTCCTAAGGAAATCTAAGTGGGCACCCTCAATTTAAATATATATTTATAAATCATAAATACTCCATTGTACATTTTTAAATTAGGAAAGCAATGTGTAAAGGCTAAGATATCAAATAAATAGAAAGGCTATTCCTTGTTTAAACATCCCTGGGATTTATGTACCCCCAATTTGGAGAGCAGTCTTATTTTTTAATATTTAGTTTGTTAAGCTTGATTGAACGTTGTTTGGTAGTGATACGTGTGAATAAAAGGAGGGGAGTACCAATACCTGGGAAAAGAGTTGTAAAAGAGAGATGTAGTAATTGTTTGGAAGAAAAGGACTAAGCATGGGCTAATATACCTGACTCTGTTCATTTAATATTAAATCTAGGTTTGCTTTGATGAGAAACATCCAGTGCATGTGGACTCTTTCTAATACTGTGCTATAGCCAATGGCAACATTAATATAAGGCAGGGTTTCTCTCCCTCCCCGGCAACCCCCCATTCAGGACACAGTGAGATTTTAGACAGATAAATGCTAAAAGAACCTTATGTGCCAAAGGCAGTGTTTACCGCATGTAATACATATCATTGTTTGTCTCCTGTAGTGAAAAATACTTGTGTCGTGCTGGTAAAATGCACTCCTGACAGACCAGTGCTTGCTATTATAGGGTCCATTGCTTAAAAAAAAATGATACACTGACAGAAATACAATTTAAGAAAATTTAACACCAAGGGTAGTCAACCATGTAGACTACTATTAAGGGGCCAAAACTCAAGGCCAGGGGTTTATTTAAAAAAGAGGCACAGTTTATTTGCTAGTAGTAGCCGAAGTTAAAAGAAAAAAAAAATCGAACTTGAATTCCTTGGTCTCTAGTCTGTAGAAAATTAATGAAAACAACAGTTCAATAAGATTTTATTGCAGAAATGTTTAAGTGAAACATTTTAAGAAGGCTTCGGAATTTTTAAACAGTTACTTACCATTTAGAAAGCTGTAACACTGCAGTGCATAGCAAATTGTTAGCATTGGATCCTAGGCACACCCACTGATTTTCTTAAAATGTGTAGTCAGAGCTGGTTAGTCTGAAATCACTTTGTTCATTTCATTTCTGTGTGTGTAGCTTATAAATATATTTGAGATTGACAGGTTAGCAGCACCCACAATTACTACAATTTAAAATGTAAGCTATTGTCCAGGTACCCTTATGGGCATAGTTTGGTAATTAAATGCATTGGATTTGTAACAAGGCCTTTTGAGAATGAAAATTAACAAATATGAGATGTGATGAGATATTTTGGATTTCAGAAGAACAAAGAATGTACTAATGAATAAACTGCTACTGAAGGATGACAAAGCATGTGTTTTTAAGCTATCACATGGCTGTCATATTAGGGGAGAAAATTCCATGAATTTAGATGAGATGTATGATCTAATTTTACCATTTTATTTATTTATTTTTAATAAATTTATTTATTTATTTATTTATTTATTTATGGCTATGTTGGGTCTTCGCTGCTGTGTGCGGGCTTTCTCTAGTTGCGGCGAGCAGGGGCTACTCTTCGTTGTGGTGCGCAGGCTTCTCATTGTGGTGGCTTCTCTTGTTGCGGAGCACAGGCTCTAGGCGTGTGGGCTCAGTAGTTGTGGCTCGCCGGCTCTAGAGCACAGGCTCAGTAGCTGTGGCACACGGGCTTAGTTGCTCCACGGCATGTGGGATCTTCCCAGCCCAGGGCTCAAACCCGTGTCCCCTGCATTGGCAGGCGGATTCTTAACCACTGTGCCACCAGGGAAGCCCTAATTTTACCATTTTAAAAACAAATACGCCATCCAGTAATATTTGATGCCCACTGTGTATGGATCACACGTTCCTTTGGGAGAAGGGTTACAAAAGTAATGCAATAAATAATCTGAGCTTCAAGGAGCTTAACTTGGGTATCAGAGAAATAGAGAAAAGCATTGTCAACTGCTATGGAGAATCAAAAGATATGTATCTTATGTTCTCTACCCTGATGGTGTACTCTTATTGCCACACCCTAGGATGAGTCTAGGGAGGCAATTGATCCTGCCAAGAAAGGATATCCCAAGATGAAATGCAGTGTCTTTGCAGTTGTCCTCCAGAAGGCAGTTGGCCCGAATCTGACAATGTTATACGAGAGGTTTTTCTAGAAGGTAATGCCTATTGTCCAGACGCACTGTCCAGGGCCTCTGATTCAGCTGTGTGTTGGAGCATACCCAGAAATCCTTGCTGAGGAAGGCTGGGATCCTCAGCTCTGCATTTCTGCACGCCTTTTAGTTATGTTTCTGAAATTCCTCATGTAAACTTTATCATGTCATAGTATCTCTGCACTCTGTGTTCTTGCCAGCAATTACGACTGCTGCTTTTCAGTCCTGATTTTTTAAGAAGTTATCTTAAGGAAAGAGTATCTATGGTGGATTGATTACCTGAAAAACTAGACATTAAGCTAGTTCTTCTGATAGTTTTAAATATATCCTTTGGATCACTTCAGAGAGCTATACACTTGACCTTGACCCCTCAAAATCTTCTACAGGATTGTGCATCAGGGTTTCACCATTAGCCTGCATTGAAGAAAAGGTTTATAAATAGCTGCAAACAATGCAGTGTCTTAGGGATGTGGTTATAGACTCTGTTTACTGTATCACACAATGTCCTACAGATTCATTGTTGAACTTTCTCCAATCTAGAATAAGAAAAACTCCTGGGATGCTAAATGATTAAATGGTGTTTCTTCATGGGCTTTGTGGGTCAGTATTATTTACATCTTCCCTTTTTTCTTTGTCTCCTAGGAAGCTCATATCCAAATTTACTTTCTATTTCTAACAACTGTTCAGATTTACATGGTATGTTCATATATTCTCCAGACTTTTGTATTCTCTTACACATTTTTCTTTATTATGATATCCAGAGCTATTTATTTCATCTGAAGATGAATTTTGAATAATTGCAATGAGTGAACAATAATGGGAAAAAAATAGAGGTGGGAGCATAATGCATGAGAAATGCTCACATAGCTGAGTGAAAGTAATTTGGGAAAGGGAGGATGTGATGAAAATAATTCTCTGGTCTGGATATTACGTAAATATAAAATATAGGTGGATTTGAATAATATTTAGAACAGTGTTTGAGCTCACTCTGTTGGATGAGGATTATAGCAGATATAACATTTTATCTTGTTAAATTTTCATCTTTATTGCCAGATGACTATTTAGCACAGAGTTAATCCATTATTTTAACATAAAACATATGTATGAAAATCTTATTTCATGAGGTAGTAATCAATAACTTATTTCTTACAGTGATACTTTCACATAAATAAAATAGGCTGAATAATTATCTCACCAAGGGCTAAGACAGTGATTACAAACCCAAATGCTTCCAGGTTCTAGGGTCCATGAAGGTAAAATAATGTAGTGAATTGGGGCTTGCATGTCCTATCCCAAGGGAGCAGCTATGACTTTATTTCAGCAGAATGTGAGCCTAAAACTGCTGATTTCTCTAGATGAACAAGATATTTTTTCTAGATCTTTAAATGAAATCTCTTAGATTTAAGATATTGGCAACTAATTCTAATGTGGTCCATAAGCACTAGTATGTGAGCTTTTAATCAGAACCCTAGAAGTCTGGTTTTAAATACGTGACCAGGCCTTTTAATCCATACAGTTGGCTGAGGTGTTTGAAAATGTTTCTTAGCATCCCGAATTCTTGAAGACAGGATCACCATCCTGCATCCCACATATACCCATTATATCCCTGCTTCAGAAATCTCCTGGGAGATTTTGAAATCATGGAAATGAAATTGTTTACATAATCATAGTGGGTGAACTACCCCGGAGAGAACTGCAGTGGGGAGCTCACTGCTCTGTGAGGTGGGAGGCCCTCCTGAGAAAAGAGCTCTTTTGCCCCTTCTTGAACATCATAGCCATTGAAGTTTCCCTGGGATTAAGCAATATGTTTTCAGGGACCCTCACTGTGCCCAAGTTAAGACACTTGAGGCCATCTACATATTCTTTTTAAATTATAAACTTATAGCCACTTTTTTCTCTTTAAAATTTTAAAAAATTTTTATTTTATATGAGACTATAGTTGATTTACGATGTTGTGTTAGTTTCAGGTGTACAACAAAGTGATTCATTTATTCATATACATATATCCATTCTTTTTCAGATTCTTTTCCTATCCACTTCTAAACAGGCCATTCAACCTTGTAATTATTCATCACTGAATGAAAGGCAAATCCACTGCCACCACCCCTTCACCCATCAATGTTGATCTAATCCTCTTCACTTCATCCCTTTCCCCATTTTCTGTATTTTGACTGCTGCCTCAACTCAACACTTTTCCATTGGGTCCTCTGGAAGCCACATGTCGTTGTCAATAATTATTCTATGTCTACAATATTTTGGCTTTTTCCATCAAAATATTGTCTTTAACTGAGTTTCATCATCGCTTTAACTGAATTTTGCCTCTCCTTTAAGGAGGCGGTGTCCCTGTCAGTTGTCCATAAGGGCACAGTCCTACTTAGACTTGTAAATCCCATGCTCCATGAAACCAAAAGAAGTTGGCATTCTCTTGGATACACACAGCCATCTCCATCCACTAATAAAAATGCATCGTCATTCAATAAAATTCATACAATCTGGTTACACTACTTTTTACCCTTTTTCATTCCTGTCAATTTCTCTCTTGCTATAATTTGTAGGAGATTTGAAAAGATTTACAGTTGACCCATCTGAAACCAGTCCTAACTTGTTGAACCTCCTTAACCCTACATCCCCCCCAGTCCTAGGATCACATACAGCTTCTTGTGCTTAAAGGAAAATATTTTATCTCAAGAATCTTTTTTTTTTTTTTTTTTTTTTTGGCCGTGCCATGCGGCATACAGGATCTGAGTTCCCCAACCAGGGATTGAACCCATGGCCCTTGCAGTGGAAGCATGGGGGTCTCAACCACTGGACCACCAGGGAAATCCCCATCTCAGGAATCTTAAACTCCATAATATCATCTTGACTCACTTGCAATACAGCTGCTCTTTGATTTCAGGCATTCAGCTCTTCCATTATGTCTTTTTCTCCTAATTTGGTCAAATCTATCAGGCTTCTGTCCTTCACTGCCCGGCATGAACCCAACAGTTGGCCATTCAAGACTTCCATCTTCTACTATGCCTGCCTTTGTATCTCAGAGCCCAGCAAGGCTCTAGGGTGACAAATTGGCATTGGTATACCACTCCCTGCTTTTCTACTCCAATAGCATGGCTGAGCATTACTGGAAACAAGTAAATAAAATATACATTGATGCTCTCACATATAATTGGTTTTTCCTCTCACCCAGCCTCAAGGGATGAGCCAGTTATTTGTACTTGGCCGCCATCCTTGCCCACGACCTTCAACAGCTCTACTGAACATTCACTGTTCCCCTTGAGACCCTTTTTTTGGATAGTTGTCCTGTCTCTTCATTCTCAGCAGATGCCTTTGCTGCCTCCTTCAAAATTGAAGCCATCAGGCTTGATATAAATCAGCTTCTTGCTACCATTTACATTTCATCTACTTTTCCATTTATCTTTAACTTGTTTTATCTCATCTTTGTGAATGAGGTGTTCCTGTTACTTTTCCAATTCTATGTCCTTGGCTCCGTTCCCTCCAGTATCCTGTGGGTTTTCTTGTGATGGGTTATCTCCTTTCTCCTTATTATCTTTAATATTTCCTTTTCTATAAACTTTTGACCCTCAACATATGAATATACTCAAGACTTTCTGGTTCTGAAAGAAAAAGCCTTATCCTACAGATATATGTTGGTATTGTCCAATTCCTTTATTGTCCAATATTTTTAGAAGTATAATCTCCCCTTCTTCAACCTCATCCACTTGTGATCTGGCTTCTACCTCTACTATGCTGAAATTGCTTTTCTTGATATCTAATTGCTGAAACTAATGGACATTTTCTCAGGGATCATCTTATAGTTTTTTTTCCTTTTAATAATGTTGATCACTCCTTTATAAAAGCTTTCTACTATCTTGGATGCCATGACCCTACACAGCTCAGATTCTTTTCTGAGTGTCTCATCCCCATCAGACACTTAACAGTGTGAAGGAAAGTACCTTAGGAACACTGATCTTATTGAGGTATACTTTTTCCTGGGAGATATTATCTGTCTTCATGATTTTAATTCCTCTCCTATTGTGATGACTCTTAAATCTCTACCTGCAGTGCATTATTCTCCTCCACGCTTAAGCCATATATATTTAGCAACTTTCTTGGCATCTGCAATTTAATGTTAACAGGAAACGATATCCAAAACTCAACTTATACAAAATTAACGTAACTCTAATATAGTACTCTAACCTGATAAAGATAATATAAAAATATATAGAAACTAATTGTATTTATGATTAATACTCAAAAAGTATTAGCAACTAGTCTGTCAGTGTATAAAATAAATAATACACTAGGAACAAGTAAGATTATTTCTGGAATGCAAAGAAGGAACACCAGGTTGATTTGCAACCTCATTTATTGTATTATCAAACTAAAGAAGAAAACACCATGCCTAGAGCAGTATGTGCCAAAAAGGCAATTGATAAAAATTCAGCAGCCATTGCAAAACTTCCAGCTAAAGAGAAATAAGAGGAAGCCAATTAAATATGATTAAGAAAATTTACTGAAACCTAACAGCAAATATATAAAACAGTTAAATACTAAAGTCATTTCCACTAAACTCAGGAAAAAGACAGGGATATCCACTATTGTCACTTTTCTTCAATGTTGTTTTAAAGGTTTTAGCTAATGTAACAAGATAAGAAAATGAAATAATCAGTATAAATATTAAAAAGAGAATTATTTTCTTTGGGGATAATTGGGAAAACTCAAGAATTAATAAGAAAATTTGGCAGAGTAGCTAGCTAAAAGAAAAGGTAAATAGAAATTGGAGTTTTACTCTATGCCAAAAAGTGACATTTTAGAAATGGAGAAGAAAAGAAATTCATTGAGTGGTAATAAAACTTTAAAAATTCATAAGCATTCAGCCAGCATTTATATGAAGAAATATTTTTAAAGAAAAACTCTACTGAAAAGATTGTCCTATATTTTTCTGTTTACAAATACTTGGTAAATGTAGAAAAATTTCAACTGGACTGAGGGTAAAGGTGTTATAATGATAGTGGAATGATGAGGGTCGGTTTTAACATTGTGAAATAAAGTCAACAGAAGTGAGACTCAGATGGTGGCAAATATTTCTTGAGGATCTACTCTATTCTGGATACTGAGATAGTAGCAGTGAAAATAAACAAGACAAAAATCTTTGCCTTCTATATCTTATCTTTTAGTACTATTTAGGAGGTATTTGCCACCAGATGGGAACTGTGCTGAGTGCTTTACAGATGTAATCTCATGTAGCCTTTGGGAACTATTATTACACCCATTTTTGAGACAGAGATACTGAGGCACAAGATGATTAGGTTATTTAGCCAAAGTTCCCAAGGTTCAAGGGGTATACTTTAGTCTGCAGTAACTGTAGTCATAGTGTGCCACAATGCTGCCTATAGGAAGCGAGAGAACTATATTCACTCATACATCTGTGTTACCTTTTTAAGCCAATGGTACACCACGGCTAACTTGTTAGTTAATTAGATGTACACCTGGGAGGGTATGAAGTACCTACCAGGAAACGTGTTTCTGATCAGTGGCATCAGATACATTAGATTTTAATTCTGTTCTGTGGCTCGCCAAATAGCTCCCTGTGAAGCCTGCCATTATCTTTCTGGTGATAATTTTCTGAACAAATAGAGAAATTTAGAATTATTCTTTGTTTTTGGTTTCTTAAGCCTATTGGAAAACAGCCAAACCATTTCATAATGGTTTCTCTAAATATATTAATAAAGTGAATGTAAGTGGGGAGTGTATGTGTGTATATATATATATATATATATATATATATATATATATATATATATATATATAATGCTAGAAGAGAAGAAATTTTGTTCTCTTTAGAAAAAAAAATCCCTATGGAAGTTTATGACCTTTGTAATCAATGCTTTTTTTTTTTTTTTTTAACTAGGCTCTAGAGAGTGTTTGGGTTGGAAAAGGTCACCTATTTGCAATGATATATTCTGTCAAGCATGTGTATAAGTGTAATATACTAGACCTTAACAATGCAATATATTTCGTTGGAATAAAGAACATTTTTTTGCTTTTTTATTTCAAGTGAGACTTTATTAAAGTATACAGCTATGAATGATTTCTTCTTGAATGTATTCTTTTAGTGAATTAATGTAATTTAGTTATTGTAGTGCTTTAAAATTTTTATTTGGTTATTAAGATGTAATTGACATATAACATTTTATTAGTTTCAGGTGTACAATATAATTATTCAATATTTATGTATATTGTGAAATGATCACCACAATAAATCTAGTTAACATCCATCACCACACAGTTACTATTTTCTTCTTGTGATAAGAACTTTTAAGATCTACTCTCCTAGCAACTTTCAAATATATAATACAGTATTATTAACTATGGTCACTGTGCTCTACATTACATCCCCAGGACTTACTTGTTTTATAACTGGAAGTTTGTACCTTTTGACCCCCTTCACCCATTTTGCCCACCTCCCCAAACCCCACCTCTGGCCGTCACCAATCTATCTCTGTATTCTTAAGTCTTGGATTTTTTTGGTTGTTGTTTGTTTTTAGATGTCACATATAACTGAGATCATACAATATTTGTCTTTCTCTGTCTGACTTATTTCACTTAGAATAATGACCTCAAGGTCCATTCATGTTGGCAAGATTTCCTTCATTTTTTACGGCTGAACAATATTTCATCATGTATATACATCACATTTTCTTTATCCATTTATTCACTGATGAACATTCAGGTTGTTTCCATATCATGGCTATTGTAAATAATGCTGCAGTAAACATGGGGTGCATATATCTTCTCAAGTTAGTGTTCTTGTTTCTTTTGGCTAAATACCCAGAAGTGGAATTAATTGCTGAATCATATGGTAGCTCTATTTTCGAATTTTTGAGGAACCTTCCCATTTGTTCTCCATAGTGGCTGCCCCAATATACTTTCCCACCAAGAGTGCATGAGGGTTCCCTTTTCTCCGCATTCTCACCCACACTAATTACTTCTTGTCATTTTAATAATAGCCATCCTAACAGGTGTGAGGTATGGAATTTTTAGAGTGAGATGTGAGCCTGGCCCAGGTTGGGATGGGTCTGTACTAAAGAGAGCACAACTTCCACCCCTCCCCCCACTCACTCCCTTTCTACTCAGCTCCTCCCACTGAAGAGGTGAGAAATTATTTTGAATTATTTATATTGTCCAAGTGAACTAGGTAAAACAATATTTCTCAAACTTGAGTAGTTTATTCAATCTTTAGAAGGAAAAAATTTCTCTTAGAATGCCTCAGATACTCCATTCTATTTGAGACAGTTGCAATAACTGTCACTTTAGGTAGTTACTTAATATTTTCCAAGTTGAATTAAGCTATAAGAGATCAAAGCAAAGTCTCTGTTGCTTGGGAAGACTTATGGGAGGAGATGAGATTGGTATGAAAGATGAGGAGAGAATACATTTCAGATGGAGTAGCTGCTCACCCAAGCACTGGAATCTATTGCAAATTTAACAATGAGGCAAATGGGCTGGTCCAATTAAGTGCAGAGTTGCCAAACAAAATCCAGGATCCCTAGTTAAATTTAAATTTCAGATCAGTAATAGGTAATATTTTTAGTATAAGTGGGCCACAGGCAATATTTAGGAATCTTAAATTTAGAAAAGAGAGAGAACTGTGGTTCTGTAGAATTGGCTCAGAGAGCCAACCTGGGCAGAATGAATATAATTATGTCAGTAATATGGAGCCTTTGAAAGTCATTGAACATATTAATGAAATGAGGAAAGTGGTGTTTTAAGGAAAAATCCTCTTCCAAATGTGTGCAGACTGGTTTGTTATGAGGAGAGAATGAACTTTTGTTGTCATTGTTATACCTACTTGTCTATCACTCCAGCACTAGACTGCAAACCTTTTGAGGACAGGGAAGGGTCTTATTTGTTTGATTGTATCCAGCATCTGGTAGAAAACCTGGAAAGTAGTAGGTGCTCAATAAATATTGAATGGAAGGCAGGAGGAGGGAGTGGGATAGAATGAAATACTTAGCAATGCTTGATTGCAATAAAGTAACAACATATATCATCAAAATAGCAATGAATAATTGTCAGATGGTTAGGAAAATGTGATTTTAAATATGCATGTGATTTTTTGTATGCATGTGATTTTATATATGCATGTGATTTTAAATATGCTGAGCTGCATGGAAGAGTTGCAGTGAGAGAAGGTTTTGGAAGCTGGAAAGGAGATTTGGGAGATGGATCTTGAGAATAAGAAGGAGTTGGGCTTCCTCACAACATGGAGGCTGAATGTTGGTGCACTTTTAGAGCTGCCTACCTAAGTTAGATACATCATATTATGACCTGTGCTTTGTGTTACTCTTTCGGGCAGTGGGGTAATGATGGTAAAGAAATGTCACCAGATATGATGAGTAAAGATGACACCACTTGCAAGTTTTCTGCAGCTGCTAATAGCTAAGTTCTGATGTTGCCACCTAAACCATCTTGAATATGATCCAAGACAGACCTAATTTGTTCTTAGTTTCAGCAAGTACTGATGATGTTGCCTAACATGGTCCTAGGGTAGCTTTACTTAGTGTAGCTTTGCCCTAATTGGGTTATTTCTGTAAGGTATAGTTCAGGAAAGGACATGGGGATAGTGGTCTAGTCATGTCTCTGTAACAGCTTCTAAATACTTTATTTTTGACTTCCACCTACAGGTGTTATAACCATTATACACTGAGTTCAAAGTGGGATTTCAAAAATAGGACCTACTGTATAGCACAGGGAACTCGACTTAATAATCTATAATAACCTATATGAGAAGAGAATCTGAAAAAGAATGGATATATGTATATGATAACTTTACTGCATACCTGAAACTAACACAGCATTGTAAATCAACTATACTCCAATAAAGCTTTTTTAAAAATAGGTGATATGAGTGTAGTAGGTATAAGTAAAATTCCTATATGAAATCTAGTTACTTGACAAGGGAAGAGTGCTAATTTCCGGTTATGGCCCCGCTCTGTCATTCAGTCATTTCAAAGCATAGGAATCTTACACGTGTCAGGCACTGAGGAAAGGAGAGAGCGTGCTCTCAGGGAGCTCACTATCCAGCAAGAAAGAAACAAACAGAAGGACATGAACTGGTACCAATGCTGTAAGGGCCATTAGTATATGAAAACAAGTGCTTAAATAGCCAAAGGAGGGTGTTACTCATTTTGCCTCAGGGAAATCAGAGGGATTTCATAGATCCAGTGGCATTTGAGCTGAATATAGAAAAAGAGTCATAGTTTTCCAGGAAAAATAAATTTAGTTGGGGGTTAACAGGCAGGTATGACAGAACAGGCATGAAAGTAGATGGTAAGTCCAAGGAGAGAATATTTTGAGGGTGAGGCAGAGCTGTGGAAGGGAAGACTGGGGCCAGACAGAGTGACCCTTTCATGCCTTTGTGCATTTATTCTGCATGCAGGGAGGAGCCATAAAAGGTTATAGACAGAAGCAATGAATGGAATCTGTGTCATAGAAAGCTAACTGGCTGCAGAGTAGAGAGTGGAGAGCAGGGCGAGGCAGGTTGGTAGAAAAGTCATTCAGCTAGAAAATCACAGCCTGAGTCCATGGGAGAGATGATGCATGCAAAGGAGCATTTCCTTCAGGATCATTTCTAGAAGGATCTCTCTGAGAAGGAAGAAGAAGGAAAGGTTCTTATGGCATTTACGAGAGAGAACTAGCAGGGTTGGCTTTGGGGGTCTGAGGGGAGGAAGAACAGTCAGAGATGAATTTGAGAAGTCTGGTGTGAGGGACTTGCAGATGGTCCCAATGTTCATTTCAACATTGAATGTGACGGGGAAGGGTGGGGATGTGGTCTGCAGAAGAGAAAGATGTTATATATAAGGAGAAGCAAACTTGTTAAGTAAAGCCCCAGTGAGTGGAAGGTCTAAGAAGACAGAATTTAGCTTTATGTATGTATAAGCCCTTCCTAGAGGTCAGGAAGTGAAAAGAGATCCTTAAGAGGTGGTAATAGTGAATTGCCCTTGAAGTTCCCTCTGTTCTATTGGGGTAAGAGGGAGATCCGTGTAGTTCAGCTCTGGGCATGTTACATAAGTCTGAATACCTCATTTTCCTTATCCATAAAATGGGAGAATAAACTACCACCCGCGTCATGCATTTGTTGTGAGGGTTAATGAGATAACTCATGTAAAATGCTTAGAACAGTGTCAGGTACAGAGACAAGACTGAATAAACATTAGCCCTTACATAGTTGACCAGATTTCATATTGATTTGAGATGTTTCTTTAAAATGTAAGCACAGGAAAATCTTTTGACTGATTTGTCTAATTTGCTGAGGTCTAATTATCAGCGAGGACTTAGTCTTTTAGTTGCTTTTTCCATTATAAATGCTCTGTAGACAGAATTACCTTTAGTTTGTGGACATTTATCTCATGCTTATGTTTTCTAAAATAAGTAAAGCCTCAACTTTAGTGGTGTTCTATTCTTGTGGGTTTACTTATTAATTTTGTGCTCCAAAAGAGAATGATGAACCTTTTATAAAAAACACAACAGACATCGTAATATTAAGCTTAGATTATGCCTTGGAAGGCAATGCTGGGTTATATAACACATTGGATTGCCCTGTCACCTTTTGCTGGGTAAGAAAATATCTTTTCTCTTGTGTGTTTTTTGTGTGTTTCTCTTTGTTACCATATTATCACACTGTTTTATCGGTCAACGTGGATTAAGGGCAAGAGATAAAATCCAGTAGAGTGAGCACCCCCATCTGGGTATCAGAAAACATAGACCTGCTAGGTTTCCATCAGTGCTACTAATTGACTGAAAGTTCTGAGGTGAGTCACTGCTGCCTCTGTGCCTCAGTTTCCCCACCTATAGAATGGCTGCCACCTCCCACCTCCCGATAAGCATGGTAAAGATAAATTTTCCTTTTACAAATTTATATAAGAATTTTTTTGTAATGGCAAAAAAAAAAAAACTTTGCAGTTGGAAACAAGCTATTTATTTCCCTGTGTACCCTGCAGTTAACAGAGGACAGATATGAATTAATTCCATTGTCTCAGCTAAAAACACATACACACCTAAAACACATTGTTGGTGAAGTGCTTTGAACCTGTCAGAAATAGAGTGTAGGAAAAAACACCAAGTAATATCAGCCTGCCAGTCCGGGCTGTCGGGAATATCTATTATGCCATCTGTCACAGGAGATTTTAGGTTGGAGAGCAGCAAATCCGTGACTGGGGACTCAAAGTTCAAAAGCAGGCGGCCTCTCCTCTCTTCAGCACACCATGCAGCGTCTAAATCACTATCCGTTTTCAGGCGATTTCGTTGCTCATACATCGTGAATCTGCAACTTCATACAAAAGGAAGGGAGGAAGGAAGGAAAGGAGGGAGGGAGGAAGGGAAGTAAAGAAAGAAGTTGTGAAGAGCCATCCTTTAGAAACCGTTCCAAGGGTTCTGTAATTTACATCCACGTGATTGCCACTTGTAATACCAAATTTCGAGCCCTACTCTCTTCCTCTAACTGGTTCCGGGGTTTAGTGGTGGTAACATTTTTTGTAATAGCAAAGATGGGCAGAGTGGGTGGAGGAAGACTGGTTTTCCGGAGGGAACAGGTAAGCTGCAGGTCCACCACGTGGACACGTCTGCTACTTGGGGAAAAGAAGAGAAGTAGTAGTTAGGTGGTGGAGTAACGGGCTTCGGGCGGGCTCCGGTTCCTAATACATTCCTTTCTTAATGTGACTTGATGTAGATGGAGTGAGGGCCTATCAGGTGTGAAAAGCCCTGCTGCTCCTGGCGTGGAGTGGCCTCCAGACGGTGATTTGGCAATGTCAATCTAGTCATGCTTGATTTCGACACTTAACGTGGTAAAGCAGGATTTCTCTACCCCCGATCAACTTCTCAATTAGCAAGCTGCCTTGTGTAACGGCCTTGTTTTGCAATCCCTCAGGGCTGCTTCAGGGGTCATTAGGGTGAGAAAACTTGAACGCCAGTTCCGGCTGGAGCAGAGCTGGGAAGGGAGCCTGAGAGCTTTTTCCTAAATACATATAACCCGTTTTCAAGTTGTTTGCTTTCATGGGATTGATTCTTGGCACATTAAGAAGCTTAAGGCTCCAGTATCTTCTTTAAACTACCCCCCTTATCGCTTTTGCAGCTGACAGGTTTTTTTGATAGGCTGAGGGTAAAAAGAGATAACTAGTAGGTTAGTACTTTATTTATACACGTGGACACACAAGCACATAGAAAGACGTGCACGCACGCGTTCAAATATCTTTTAAGTTTGTCTTTTCAGGGCCTCTGGTTACCAGTAAATATCAACTGTCCAACAAATCCAGTATCTCTCTTCTCCATATTCAATATGTCTGAGTTCGAAATCTTTGTTTCTGCTATGTCTGACTTTGTTCACGAATGATACTAAGTTTTTCAAGCCTTATTCACTATTTTCTCACTTAACCCCAGATAATATTTACATGAGTAATGTATGTTAATTGAAGGTTTATGTAATGGGCATTTATGAATCGACATTGAAATATCTGTAATTAATATTTCCCCATCATCTATGATTTAACTAAATGGCTTAGTCCCAACTTTAATAGAAAAAAATTAAAATTTCAAGTGATTTTAAGCGTCATTTTATCCTTCATAAGATGTATCTGGATAGGAAAACATGTAATAAATGCATAGAAAAGTATTTTGAGAATTGTACTCATTACTTTGAAAACATCTCTGCTTTCAATCACTATAGGTTTCATATTTGTAATTTCCCATTTTGATAACCCACTTTCGTATCCACGTGGTATTATCACACCATTAGAAAATTAGATGAATGAGTTCATTCCAAATATTTTAGCAGATTCTGCCTTAATGTAATATTCTTAGAGTAAATTATTCTAACATATATTCCATGAACAGATTTTCCCAAAGTGGTTTGTGTAGATTTCTTACCAAAATATTTACTTTATTGACATTGAGCAGAGCTTTATATGGTTAATAGTATATGCGTGGCTCTAGAGATAACGGAACTCAGTGTATTTTATAAATTGGAAGGTGGATATATATTGATGTTACACACCCCAATACACTGTCTCTTTATGAAGGGTTTGACATCCAGCTTTAGAAGTGTTTAAGGAATAGTTAAAATTCTGGACACTGTGGCATAGCAATTTCTAAGAAGTACTTCAAATAATAAGTCCTAAAGGTGACACAACAAAGGAAATACCTCAATAGCTCTATCTTTTTATAAAGAAAATACATACACATTCCAAAAATGAAGTCTTTACTTAAACTCAGTGCTATGGAAATAACATTTTACAAAGGAAACTGCTTTAAAAAAATATGCAGAAAACATCATTTATGTTTATGAATGATTTTGTATGTGTATATATAAAAATCTACAGGTTTGACTGTCATTCTTTTTGTATAGTTTTACTACACAAAAATTTAACTTCAATATTTCTCCTCCATAATGCTGTGTTAAGTGAGTGTTGTGATAATTTATTATGGAAAGCATCAAGCTTGGACAAATTAATACTCAAGAATTATACTTCTTTCCACAAAACTGTTTTTTTTGTGTGTGGGGGGCAGGATGGGGTTCTTCTATCTTTTATGATTTCTTATTCCAAAAAGGAATTTGTCTAAGCCTACAAACAATTGTTTTCTTGGCTTTATTTTTATAATTCTTCTAAATCCTACTTTAAAGCAATTCAAAAATCCTTTAAAGGCTTCTCAAATTAAAAATTTAACTTGAATATATATAATATGCATATTTTTTTTTAAAAAATACTAACTCATGTTGAATAAAAGTTGTATACTTTCCCTTTTAACTGGGTTTTAAGAGAGTGTTACAAATTTAGTCTGACAACTAAAAGTCAGATTCTCCAAATTAACATTTACCTGAATCATCCAGTTACACCAACTAGAATGAAGAATCACAGAATTTAAAAATTATACAAAAGCCCTTGAAGGGTATTTAGTTCAATATGACTATTTGGGTAAAAAAAGGAGCTGAAGAACAGAAAGTTTGAAACCTCTGAATTCTCATTGATCTTTGGCTTTACTAGAGTTGCCATATAATTTTCTATTCAACCCAGGACGCTTTCGATCAAGACAGAGCGCTGCTGAGAATTAGACTGGGCTAAAGGTATACATGCCAGCTTGTCCTGGACAAACTGTGACTTATGAATACCCTTACTATTATAGATAGTTAATCCATATATGATCTTTTAATGATAATTTTTTTAAATGATAGTTTTTTAAATGGTAGTTTTGAAACCACTTTCTTGTAAGAATTAAGAACAATTGTCCATTAAAATTCTAAAGAAGTAAATGGTGTCAGATGTTAAATTTGTTTTGCAGAAAATAAATGTTTAAAAGAGAACAAATAAGATGTATTCCATGAATCTTTGGTGATTTACGTTAATGGAATTCAGAGCTAGGGTATACTGTGATGCCTCTGTAACAAAATATCCTCAGTTACAAACGAAGGTAAATATCTATGATAACATTTTCTGCACCTCTTTTCTTTAGTAAAGTTAACTTATAAAATCAATTATACAATGTCCCAAATCCTGCTATTTACTTTAAAAGAAAATATTGTAATTAAATTGTTTCTTCAAAGAAGTAAGGTAAAAGATTTAAATAAAATTTGAAACTAAGTTGTAGATAACAGGTTCTCAGACAGATTGTCACTCTTATCCTATAAAGCACTTTTTCTTTGAAGTAAGACATAATAATTAATTCTAGAAGAAATGTTTGTCTGAAATTTTACAGGCTAGTCGCAAGAATAAATAAATGCCTTACCTATTCTAGCTTAAGTGACTTATTTACCTTTTATAAATAATGGAGCCATTACTGTCACTAACTCATAATCTCTGGTTGTGAAAGATACACTTTACATCAGAAGAAATGACTTTTGCATTGCAGTTTCGATTACACTGCCATCATGGCGTCAGAATTTCCCAGTGGAGCTTTAGTGAGTCTTGGTCAGTGCCAGAATGAATGAGTGAGTGGCACCTGGAAATACGGTGAAATTGACATATAAAATATTACTGGCTTATTCAAAGAAAGGTCTTTCCCATGGTTAGTTCTCAAATAACTGTTTACAAAATGACCTTCATCACTTCCCTGAAAATGCTTTGTTTCCTCATTTCTTTTCTGTTGAAACATTACAGTGCTTCAGGTTCATTAGTTCTGAGATGGGTAAAAATAATATTTTCAAATAAGATACCTCTTCACTTACTTTCTTGTTCACTTATTATATAATATATACAGATAAAAGTGTGAAAAGGAAAGTTAAAAGAGAAGGTAGTTATGGGCCTCTAAGAAGTCTGTAAAGATAGTAAAAGACTTCCTTGCTGATTTTTTTAGGAAAATATTACTTACTTAAAAAGTTTCCACCATGAAAGACCTATACAATTTTAAGTAGACAAAGCTTTTTGAAAAACTCATGATAGAATAGATTATCAGTTTAAAAAATTATTTAAAACTTTTATTATAAAGTTGTATATAGCACAATCCAATTAGCATTTATTGTACTGTGGCTAAAACCAGTGAGTAATTTATTTTGATCTACCAACGACTTCCTTAGTTACATTGAGGGAGAGATATACAGTGATTAAATTGCCCACAATGTCTGTAAAAATAGTCATAGACTTTTTATGCTCATATAATTGTGACTGATTTGCCCTCCCCTTCATTAAAAACTTAAAATTAGAGCAGAGATGCTATAATGATTAGTTGAAATCTCCACCTCTATTATTTTAAAAAATCTATTCCCAGTTTCAGTTCATATATATTATCCTTTATTTTACTGTTTCTTGTTATTTCTACCTCTTATTATTCTAGCCTTTTCCATAACTGTATCTAAAAATTTGAAAAACCTTGTCTTTTACATATCACAGCCATAAATAGCAAGCTTGACACATTTCTTCTGTTCTAGCTAGAGAAAATTCTTTTGAGGACTAAGATTTTATGATTCTATGAAATGTTGGTACAATTGCCATGTTTGCCCAGAAGTATTATCCTCATCAAGTGCTGAAGGAAAAATACGCAATTTTACTTTTCTCTGAATCGCTTCTCCCAGTAGGTTGCTGTGATGATCATAAACAGCAGAAACACCTGCTCATAAGGCTTTGGAAAGTGGGTATGAGAAGAAATTGACAGTTTGTTGAAAGTGGAAGTATAATATTGAAACACCGTTTGCAACTTCTAACTGAGTCAGGTGTGGAGCGAGATGCCAATTCTATGTAAATCACCCTCAGGTCAGCAACTTAAAGACTTTTGTCCAGTGCAACCCCTTCTCGCCAGATTTTTTTTTTTTTTTTTTTTTTTTTTTTTTTGCGGTACGCGGGCCTCTCATTGTTGTGGCCTCTCCCGTTGCGGAGCACAGGCTCCGGACGCGCAGGCTCAGCGGCCATGGCTCACAGGCCCAGCCGCTCCGCGGCACGTGGGATCTTCCCGGACCGGGGCACGAACCCGCGTCTCCTGCATCGGCAGGGGGACTCTCAACCACAGCGCCACCAGGGAAGCCCTCTCGCCAGATTTTTACAGATGAAAACAGAGAAGTAGAGTGAGAAAAGGACCAGATTTGGGTAAGGAGGGTTAGGTTATTAGGTTAGTTCTGATACTAAATAGTGGTGTGAGCTTCTGTACGTAGACGTGGGGTATCCCCTGCCCTTTATAGCAGCACTAGGGTGGGGAGGTAGCACAGGCCGTCAGCTCATTTTTCTTTACGTGTTATTCTGTTGCTGCCTTCATGGAAAAGAAAATAATAAGTTTAGAATGCAGTTAACACTGAGTAAGCCTAAGACTGGAAAAATAGGTGGAACATTGTCTTCTATTGCAGATTATGGGTGCACTATCACGCTTCACACTATTAGCATACCTACTTTTAAGTTGGAATAAAATATCTCTGGCCTACAGCAGGGATTTACTGTATAGCACAGGGAACCATATTCAATGTCTTGTAATAACCTATAATGGAAAAGAATCTGAAAAATATATATATATATGTATCTTTTTCAGAATATATACATATTCTTTTTCAAAAAATATATATATATAATGGAATCACTTTGCTGTACACCTGAAACTAACACAATATTGTAAATCAACTATCGTTCCATAAAAAAATAATAAAGTATCTCTGACCTTAGGCATAGAACACTGGCAGAGAGGTTTCTAGGATGAATTTCAATTAGAAAATTCTATCTCTCCATTTATTTAACTATTTTAAGCCTTGTATATCCATGGGTGCAAGGAAAGCTGAGGATGTAGCCCAGCGCTGTCCAATAGAAATATAATGTGATCCACAGATTAATTTTAACTTTTCTAGTAGCCTTGTTAAAAGGAAAGTTTTTTAAAGGTGAAAATAATTTTTAAAACATATTTTTTAACCAAATGGATTCAAAAGATTATCATTTCAATACGTATTCAATATTTTTTAAATCATTCATGAAATGTTTTCTGTGCTAAACGTTGAAATTTGGCGTGTATGTCACACTTAGAGCACATCTCAATATAGACTAGCCACACGCCAAGTGGTCAATAGCCACATGTGGCAGCTGGTTACCATGTTGGTCAGCATAGCAGTAGACAGTGAGGGAAAGTATAGTTAGCTTGGCTGACGACTTGATTGGAGGTAAAGAAGGAACCAGCTCGATGGTGAAGTTAAAAGTCTATACTATAGGTGTGGAGGGTATTGCTGTTTTATTTTGTTTTCCTGGACTATCTAAAGTCCAAAGCAACCTATTTTGTATCCCAGTCCCCAAACTGGACTAGATCCTGTGATTGTTTAGGGCAGGGACACCTAAACAGCCATTCATGGAACTCGACTTGGTTCTTCTGCAAGTCTGCAACGAAGTCTTCCTAGATTGTTTCCTTGGTCTTTCCTTTACCTAAAATGCAAGACCCAGAGAGATGGATGGCAATGGCTTCCACCAAAAGCTCTTTCTTCACATTTAGCACTCCTCTTTATTTTTCTATCGTTCCCAGTATAGTGCTAAGTAAGGATCACAAGAGGTCCGAAAACTAAAAACTTAGCTCTTCTCCCTTCGCAGGATTTCCCTGGTGGTCCAGCGGTGAAGACTCTGCACTCCCAGTGCAGGGGGCCCGGGTTCCATCCCTGGTCAGGGAACTAGATCCCTCATGCTGCAACTGAAACCCAGAACAGACAAATAAATAAATAAATATATATTTTTTAAATCCCTTTAAAAAATTATTTTCTCCCTTCCTATTTCAGGGGTAACTGTTTACCTGTAATTTTATTATCCTCACCACATTGTTTGAATGGTTTGCATCATGAGCTGATACTCTAAATCCAACTGGTCGTTGGCACACGCTGAGGAATTAGCCCACTGTGTTGGTTTGAACACCTAGCCTCACGCTGCCTAGGGCGATTCTGTCTGATTCAAGGAAGAGTGGAGTTTTGCTGAAGCGTGGGTGAGAGACAGATGCTGAGGATCCTCTGAAAATACTGCTGCACCAGACATGAACCCTCAGTCACCCAGGCCAGAGTCACCCATCCAGGCTTCCAGGCTTCTCTTCTTACTTGACCTAGCCTCAGCCTAACAGACCGCTCTCATATTTGCCCTTTTTTTTTTTTTTTTTTGCGGTACGCGGGCCTCTCACTGCTGCGGCCTCTCCCGTTGCGGAGCACAGGCTCCGGACGCGCAGGCTCAGCGGCCATGGCTCACGGGTCTAGCCGCTCCGCGGCATGTGGGATCTTCCCAGACCGGGGCACGAACCCGCGTCCCCTGCATCGGCAGGCGGACTCTCAACCACTGCGCCACCAGGGAACCCCTGCCCTTTTTTAAACTAACCATAAATAAACCCTGACCTTGACCATCTCCAGGCTTCTGCTTACCCTCTAACTTCCACCTGAGATTCTCTACTTTCAGTTCCCACCAGTTCTCTGCCTTCTCACATGATATCTGTCATTCCAGCCCTGCTTCGAATGACATCTCTCCCCTGGCTCTTCAGCACAGCTGACCGAGTGACTGCCATCCTGCTTGACTGCAGAGCACCCTCACCTGCTGTCCTGGTAGTGTCCTCACTAGTTCCTCGACAGCACACGCCCAGCCATATTCATCTCAGAGTCTCTCGCTAAGTACCTTGCACATAGTAGGCATCCACTTTCATGAAAAAGGGTTCATTGGGCTTCCCTGGTGGCGCAGTGGTTGAGAGTACGCCTGCCGATGCAGGGCACACAGGTTCATGCCCCGGTCCGGGAGGATCCCACACGCCGCGGAGCGGCTGGGCCCGTGAGCCATGGCAGCTGAGCCTGCGCGTCCGGAGCCTGTGCTCCGCAACGGGAGAGGCCGCAACAGTGAGAGGCCCGCGTACCGAAAAAAAACAAAAAACAAGAAACAACAACAACAAAGGGTCCATTGAACCTGAACTTTCTGTTTGTACCATAAGTTGTCTCTGGGATATTCAGGTAGCAAGTTGTTTATTTTCACATAATATACAACTATATAGCATGGGCCTTTGGTAGTTTTTTACTGAAATTGTAGTTAAGCACTTAGTAAGTTTTACTTAATTTTTCCATTAACTCTTTTTTCTGTGTAATATCTACCTACCTGGTGAGTGTGTGTGTGTGTGTTTTCTTTCTATATATATCCATCTGAACAGATATCTATATATAGATATGTAGAGAGATATCTATTATCATATAAAGAGAGAGACTGTACACATATATGTGAATATATATAGCATATATAGAGAATATACATATATACTATACCTGTATATATTCATATATATATTAAACATTACTTTCAGCAAATGACTTTTATGTTCCTGTTTGTCATGATCTACCTATATTAATAAAAACTATCTTGTACCAAGGCTGAACTTAATACACTAAATTAGAGTTAATTTTATAGAATAAAAGTGCTTAATTATGAAAGGAATAATCTGTAGGTCTCCTTTAAACAGGAGATGTATCTAGTTCCTTTTTAATATGGTCAATTTTGGGGACTTCCCTGGCGGTCCAGTGGTTAAGACTCTGTGCTTCCACTGCAGG
>NC_082693.1:13533917-13583917 GCF_949987515.2 Delphinus delphis | reverse complement strand
CCTGCCTTTGAGATGGTGATGCGCGCCAAGGACAACGTTTACCACCTCGACTGCTTTGCGTGTCAGCTTTGTAATCAGAGGTAAGCAGATTTCATTCTGCAAAAAAACAGTAAATCTCTCTTTGCTGGCTATGTATTTAATAGGCAGGAATTATTTTAGTACACTTTACTTAAAGCAACTTATCTCAGCATTTTTGTTTCCTGCAACCATTCATTCAGGGCCAGAAACATATCACAGAGAAGGAGAAGGGTCGCAAGACTACCCTTCTACCCTAAAGAACTGCATCGTAGAACAGGATGTGATAGGAAATGAACAATGAGATATATGAAAACTTTATAGAAGACTTTCTCTTCTTATTCATTCTTTATAGTTTTTCTGTCTTTTAAAAAGCAAGTTTAAAGTATGTTTACTTTTAGTACTACTTCTGTGAGCAAACAAATTTACACTGAGGAAAATACACAGGAATTTGTGGCAGGCAGTGTGTATTCATCCTATTTTTCATACTTACAGTTGCCCTATCTCTTGATTTCTTATCTTGAATTTTAACCTTGTTATATGTGTACTTTTCAAGTTGCTTCAAATCTCTTTGGGAGCGAGGTTGGATACAATTATCAGCATCAGAGAGGCAGCATTGGACGATGGAAAGAGTATTGCACAGGGAATCTAGAAACGTGAAATCCAGTCTGGACTCTCCCTGACAAGATGTGTGAGCATAAACCAGCTATTTTAGTTCTCTGGACCTCAGTTTCCTCCTTTATAACATAAGGGAGCTGGATTAGTCAATTTCAGAGAACGCTCTCATCTCAAAGTATTATGACTTCCTTCCATTTTTCCAAAGTAAAAATAATAACTTTTAATTCTAGTGTGAGCTATATACTACCATACCGGTTTTACGTAAGAAATGCAGAGGATGTTAGAGTATTAAAATATACATATCATTAAAATACATTTCAAAAATTATTGCACTTGATGGATTTTAATGAAAATAAATTCAGCACAGGTGTGAAAACACCTGAACATGGAAAATATTCAGTAAATATTAGTTTTGTCAAGTTCTCAGTTACTATAATTGGCCGTTTTACAGTTAGATGCAGTATCTTCTTACGAGGCGCTATAGAGTAGTAGAAAGAGTATGATGTTTACAGTGAGAACTGGATTCAGATTCCATCCCCACCATATGCTAGCTGTGCAGTCTTGCGTAAGTCACTATTTCTCTGAGTTTGGTTTGCACATCCTTAAAATGGAGACACTAACGTCTAGCCTGCAGATTTTGAAAATTAAATGAAAGAATTTATAAGTACCAGGAACACAATAGGTTCTCAAAATTTAGTTCTTTTACCTTGATATTCATAATTTACTTTTACCATATAATATTTCACTAACTTGGTTTTTACATAAGATATCTCCTGCTAAATGTAGATGTTCAGAATCTGGCCTTGTATACCTCACAATGTATAATTTGCCCAGGAAATAATTCAAGAAGTCATCTTGCAACATCTTGAGTCTTCCCAATAGATATTTGGAATCAAAGTAGGTTGATTCAGTCTGTAGTGACACTTAACCAAAAGTAAATTATCAAATGCACATATTTTTTATTGTAAGGATATGAATACAAAAACACAAATGTCCACACATCCTTGCAGACTCATTAATATGCATGAGCCTCTATGTGTATATGTTTTAAAGGTATATTAGTAGTAAATTTAGAATATTTTTGTTTACTTACCACATTTCATCCACTAATAGCATTTACTAACAATAGAGTTATCTTTGTGCAACAATAACATTTACTGCTTTTCTACTTATAAACAATTACATACTTATAGAGGAAAATTTAGAAAATAGAAAGGGATAAAGAATAACATTGTCCCATGTCTCACTGTTCTAAAAGAAGTTATTTTAATATTTTGGTATGTGGCTAGCCATACATTTTTCTATGCATATGTGGCAAGTGATATATAGCATATACTTTATATTATAACCACATTTAAGCATCTTAAAGGAAAGTGACAAGGAAGAATCCTAATGTTTGTCACTTGGACATTTTCATTAATATAGTGTACATTTTTCCCTGCCTTTAAAAATTCCTTTATGACATTTCAAGCTTTCTTGTGTTCAGTTTTATGCATAAAGCTTCATATATCATTAAATATGATATCATATATCAGTCTTCTGTCATCAGATGTGTAGGTTGTTTCTTCAAGTTTTTATAGCATCAGTATTATCAATCTAATGCGGACTTTATAAACAAATACTCAAATCTGTGTCAGGCTAAATTCACAGGAGCATAGTTAATTAGACAAACCATATAACAGTTTAAAGGCTTACATTATACATTGCCAAAATGCTCTCTGGAAAAGTTATACCAATTATTCTTACACCAGAAAAGAAAAAACAATGCATTCCCTCACGTAAATTCCAACACTGGGAATTATTATTTTAAAAGAAATCCTTGTCACCTTGAGGGATGAAAGATGGTATCTCATTATCATTTTTAATTAGCATTTATTTGATTACTAGTGACCCTTTGATATTTCTTCTATTAGGGAACTGCCTGTTTATTCCTTTTGTCCATTTTTCTATTAGGGCAGGCTTACCCATTTTATCCGTGTTCTACACAGAAAATTAAAACATCATTCAAGTGCTAAACCCAGCCTGAATTCTATTATGATGCAAAGTAATTGTAGGTTGTTAATGCTATTTACAAATCGTATATCAATTTTATATCACCATTGAAATAAAAAGTTGCATTCACAATTACGTCTGTCTCCTCAGTGGAACTCAGTCAAGTAAGACAAACACTCCTAAATTTTGACTCTAAAACTGTTCACTTTCTTATTGCTGCAGAATACTGTTCTAGTATCATTATTAAAGTACCTAATATATTTCTGTGTGCGCTTCATTTATTACATGCCATAATGGGACTGAATATCTTTAGTGCTGGTTATGCACAATTAACACTTAGTTATTGTCTTGTCACTTCCATCTCTACAAGACAAACTTCTTTAATGCAAGAAGTCAGCTAATCTTCATCAGTCAAGCAAAGCAGACAAATTTTGTTACTCTGAATCCAGAAGTTTTCAATATAGGAGACTCTCCTTATCCTTTGGCGTCTACTTGGGAAATCTCTCCAATAAAGCCATCTGCCTCAGGAGCCTCTACTCATAGTAGCCAAATCATTGTCTTAGTATTGCACCTTTTCAAGTGACACACAAGGCCAATAGGTAATTTACAGGCACTTTCCCTTAAGCAAACTTTCTTGACCCCTGAAATTATGATTTTATAAATGCTTATAATTTTATTTAGCAAGTCATTTCATCTTAACTTTTAATCACAATATCATTAAGTTCTAAAGCATTTCTGAATGTTTAAAAAAGATAGTAGTAACAATGAACTTTCAAGATGGGTGATCTTCTCTGTCCTTTTTAAAAGGGTAAGGCTGAAAATGTGAATCCTGAATTAAAATCTAAAAGTTCATCTATTTTGAAAGGACCTGAAAAAGGTTATTTTGAACATCTTGTATGATAACATGAATCTCATTCAGAATTGGAAAATTCTGAGTAATAGGTTAATTTCTTAAAGATGAGTAAGCCCCCCGCCTTAGAAAATTCTAGGAAACTAAATGATGGTTTTATAAGAGAAGGGAAAAAATGCTTGTTTGTAATGAAATTGCCTCAAATATGTAGAACTGTGTAACATTAAAGAAAAAAAGCACTGTGCTAGGCTCTGTGGAAACAGAGGTGAATAAAATCCAGTTTCTCTCTTAGGGGTGTCTAGAGTTTAGGGAGAGACATGACATCAAAGACTCACAGAAGAGAAGAATGTAATCAATGCTAAACAGATCTATACTGAGGGAAGAGAGGTCTGTGCTTCTTGAAGTCTTAAGAAAGCACCAAAGGGTTGATGTCCTGGGTGTTAAAGGACTCTCTAGGACTGGTTAGGATATAGGAAGTGTGTCTGGTGGGGGCGTGGAAGAAGTGAAGAAGGCTGGGCGCAGTGAGGAAAGGATTTTCCAGACAGATGGAGAAGCAGGCAAGGCATGGAGGTGTGAAAGCAAGTAATGTGCTCCGGAAATGAAAAGTGGCTCAGTGTGCTCAGAGATTAGAGAGGGAGTTTTGTAGGGACGTGGAGGAATATGGGGTAGAGAGAGGAAATTGTAAAGGTAGGAAATCAGTGAGCTAAAGTCAACATGAGTCCAAATTTAAATTATTCATCAAAAGCATCTTTGTTCTTTAAGGCTATTCAGTTCTGGAATAAGTCTTTCTTAACCAACATTTGTGGCCCACCCACTTCAAGTGGTAGTACAGGTTACGGTGGTATTTCAGAGGGTTCAAAAGAAAATTTACTCATGTTCATTTACCTCAGCACTGCTGCCCAGAGTGGGAAACCTGTTACACATTCATGAGAAAATTTGAAATACCAAAGTAAATGATACACCAATAAATAAGTGCTTTGGGAAAGATCAGAATAAGTTGACGGGGTCAGGGAATACTGATGGAGGGAATGGAAACTACAGAATTTTGATTGATTGATTGAAGTATAGTTGCTGTACAATATTATATGTTACAGGGGTACAATATCCACAACTTTTAAAGGTTCTACTCCATTTATAGTTATTGTAAAACATTGGCTGTGTTCCCCGTGTTGTACAGTATAGCCGTATAGCTTATTTTATACCTAATAGTTTGTACCTCTTACTACCGTACTCCTATATTCCCTTAAAAAAAGAATTTTTAGAATTTACGTAGATGGAAAAAAGGGAGAAATATCCCTGGCTAAGGAATAGCTAAGCAAAGGTGAGAAGATTATTGTTAGCAAATAATCATGAGAGCAAATTTTTATACAGTGCTGATCACACACCAGACATTGTTCTGTTTTACATGTGCTAACTCATTTAATACTCAAAATAACCCAGAAGTAGGTACTAGTATTAGCCTCATTTTACAGGTGAGGAAACTGAAGTATAGAAAATCTAAATAACTTGCCCAAGATTACACAGATAGAAAAGGGTAGATTCAAAATTTGAACCCAGGCAGTCTGGATTTAATCTCTGGATTCAGAGCCAGTATGAGGACCCTGACCTGTTTCAAGATGAAGATTTGCTTTTCTGACAAAGTGGGTATAAATGGGAGTAGATATAGTGGAGTTAAAAAAAGGTGGATGCTAAATAATTGATAATAGGATTTGTGGTGTGGGTAGTGAAACTTGGTACAGAAAAGATTGTTCGGAATGCATTGTGTGATGACAACTGGGCTGTCACTGGGAAAAGACAGTAAATTTGTTCACAGGTGTACAATGAGTATATAACCTGCACTTCTTACTGAAAACACAGTACAGTATCAAAATCTCCATCTTTTAGTAACTGAAGATGCTAAATAGAACAATAGAGACATTGGAAATATGGAATGGATCCCCTTTCTTTTTAAAGTGCTGTGGAAATGGAAATTAATTATAATTGGCAGTCACTAATGTTAGAGAAATAAGGTGACTAAGTTAACATTTTCATTCTTAAAGAGGATATCACAAATGAAAGCTTCCTAGCAGAGGCATTTGATAACCCGCTCAAAACTACTCTAAGCCCTGTATTTGATAGTGATGGTTTCTTAATTATTGTCCGTACTTTTCAAGTCTCTAAGACCGTGTGAATTCAACTAGAGTTATTCCAAAATATCTGGAAATTAAATCTATGATTAACTCTAAAACATTTAGATTAGGTGGCTTAATAATCTGATTGGGCATCTTTTTATTCCTTAACATTTTTTTTAATGATGGCAGAATTAATTGAACTGACTATATCACAAGCGATTAAGATTAATTTATAAGGAAGATTATCAGTTTATTTTCAAGAATTTTAGCCTGACCTATTACTATATATACATACGTTATCCTCTGGCCATCACTATTTTTATAATATTTTTCTGAAATGCTAAATCTCATCAGGACCTGGTTATAGAACATTGGAAATTAGCCTTTCTTACAAAATCACAGTTATAGATCATTTTGTTAGGTGTCCGATATCTGCATTGCTATTCCTCTAATTTCTTCATGTTTATGTATAGGACATTTTAAAGGAAGATATCAATCCTAATTGCAAAGCAATTATAATCTGTTCTTAACTATAGCTTTCAAAGCTGTTTTGTTTAAGTTATACGTGTGTGACATTCCTCACCTATGTTCTGTTTCATTTTGACTTTTAAGTATAAATTGATATGCACATAAAAGGTACTTTATCCAGTTGACAACATATTAGTATCAACATATCTCAGGTAGGAATATTTTAGATGAATTCCATTTATATTGCAAACATCTCATTGAATAATAGGTTCTCTTTTGAAAAGCTATGTAAAGAAGTAATAATAATACAAAAAACCTATGTAACTTCATAGCCTCATGCTTTACAGCCTCCAGGTAGAAGCATGGATTTTTTTTAATTGCTTTCAGTCATTTATTTGTTTTTTTTAAATTGAAGTATAGTTGATTTACAATGTGTTGATTTCTGCTGTACAGCGGAGTGATTCAGTTATACTATATATATATTCTTTCTTATATTCTTTTCCATTATGGTTTATCACAGGATACTGAATATGTTTCCCTGTGCTATACAGTAGGACCTTGTTGTTTATCCATTGTATATATAATAGTTTGCACCTGCTAATCCCAAACTCCCAATCCATCCCTCCCTACCCCTCCCTCCTCCTTGGGAGCCACAAATCTGTTCTCTATGTCTGTGAATCTGTTTCTGTTTCGTAGATAAGTTCATTTGTGTCACATTTTAGATTCCACATGTAAGTGATATCATATGGTATTTGTCTTTCTCTTTTAGACGTACTTCCCTTAGTATGAAAATCTTTCGGGACTTCCCTGGCAGTCCAGTGGTTAAGACTCCATGCTTCCTCTGCTGGGGGCACAGGTTTGATCCCTGGTCAGGGAACTAAGATCCCACAAGCCATGCGGCATGGCCAAAATTAATTAATTAAAAAATTGATGCAAAAAAATCCATAATGAACAAAACATTAAAATTAAAAAGAAATCTCTACATCCATCCATATTGCTGCAAATGGCATTATTCCATTCTTTTTGTGGCTGAGTAGTATTCCACTGTGTGTATGTGTGTGTGTGTGTGTGTGTGTGTGTATGCACCACATCTTCTTTATCCATTCATCTGTGAAAGCACAGTTAGGTTTCCATGTCTTGGCTACTGTGAATTGTAAAAGCATGGATCTTGAATCCAAAGAGACCAGGGTGCTTTTCCTTCCTCTACCATACACATTCTAGCTATGGAACCTTGGGCAGGATTTTAAAATTCTGGGAGGAAGTGTTAGGTTTTTCATCTGAAAAAGACAATGTTAATATTTGCTTTCTCAGTTGGATTTAAGGAATAAATGTGATCACTGTATATACATGCTTAGCCTTAGCACATGGTAAGTAATTTATAAAAGGTGATTATTTTAATTACCTACATTCCAAACATTGAGGGAAGGCTTTACATATTACATTTCTACTCTTTACTGCCAACTTACAGAACTTACTGATGTTAAAGATAAAAATCCTGAAGTTTCATTTTCAATATTGTGAATGGAAGGTTGGAATTTGAACCCTATTCATTGCAAATGTCTCTCTGCCTTTCATATACTTCTTATTTTAACATTCCTACCATCCAGTGATGTAGTTGTTTTATCTTACCCACAGAGAACTGACTCAGAGAGAGTATGAAATACACCCTATATCTTGCATTGAGTAGGTGAGAGCCACAGGACTCAGGACCAAATCCCCAGGCTCTTGGCTCAGTGCTTTTCTCACTATAATTACTCCGATTGTATTAATCTACAAATAGAAATTACCTAAATTTCAAGGCCCCTGAAGGTAAGGATGACATGACACAACATGACAAACAAAACAAAACAAAACAAAACACGTTTTTATTTGATAGCAAATAGAATTTGGAGGCTTGTTAACAAATTAAAGCAAAATTTTAGACAGTATGGAGTTGAAAAAGTACTTCCAGTTTAGTCGGTTTTTAGGGGAAAATAAGATTCAATAACATCAGCTGGAACACGAGAGTATTTTATTAAAATTATTTAGTTTTGATGGATATTTTATTATTAGTTCAAATTAATTTCAACATTAATATAAAGTGAAAAATTTGAACAGTAATCAAATATATTCTGCATGCTACTTTATATAATCTCACATAAAAGATAAGTATCTAATTTGGCTACTTACCCCTGCCCAACAAAGGAAATATTTCCTTTTATTCAACATATCTTAATGATCAGGATAATCTACAAAAACTGGTTTATTCAAACACTACTTTTTAAGCACAATATTTCAAGTTTATAGTTTGCAACTAATAAAAAGAAGATATACTTAAAGTCCAAACTTGAATGTTCATTGTATCCAATAGCCTTGACCACAAACAACTGCAGGATTTCAAGATCAGGGCGTAGTCTGTACTTTCAATCAGCATCATCAGCAGGCAGTAATCCTGGGGAAAAAAAAGTAAATTCCACAAATAAACAGACCAATCTTCCTTTAAGAGGAAAGCTAATTCTTTTCAAACTACTTTTTTTATTACACTATTTTCCCCTCTATCTACTTAGCTAGAATAAGGATAAATTTCCAAAGCTACCCAGTTGGAAAATAAATAGGTTCGCTGTTTGTCTAGCATTCCAATCTTTGCAAATGTAAATCAGCCCAACTGCTCCTCATTTAAACCTTCAACTTCACAAAACATTAAAGGGTGGCTTTCATGACACAATTTAATCTATCCACTAAGATTTCTGCTTGAACATCATTTGAAATTGACTATCTGATAAAGAGAGACTACTATCAAAGGTCAGTGAGGTCGACTTATATAATTACAAGTAGTTTTACTGGGTCAACTCTACCAGACACTGCTGTTTGAAGGTTAAATTGTTACAATTAAAAATATATACAAATCTCCCCAGAGTTACTTTATTGTTAAATGTACCGGAAACAGCACAAGCATTTTTTCTGACCTTAATTGTGTCCAAAGCGTCACCACTGGGAAATTATACAAAAAGAGGACTTATTAAAAACATTACAATCTTGCACATTAAACGATGCTTTATAGAATAAAATACATAATTAGCTACTGGAAACTAGTTTATTTATCACATCAATATTAAGAAGTTCATCAGGTTACTCCTTTTGGTTTAATTGGAAGTACTCTAAGAAATACATTTACTACTTCATAGTTGGTGAACTTGCCACAGACAAAGGAATATGGCCCAGCATCTGAGTCTGATGCTAAAATAACTTTCACTTCAGAACAATTACTTCCAAATTATGAGAATTTAATCACATTTTAATAACAGAGTAAAAGGAAGCTTTAAGTGAGAAGCTCTAAAATGGGCTATTTTCTAATCATTTGATTCATTTTAATGCCTTTTACTTTTTTTATAAAATGGATAAAAGGGGAATGATGAAAGCTTCCATAATCACTGCCGTGAAATATTATTAGCATTGTTTTAATCAATGTAAATATAGATCAGTTCTTTTTTTCTTTCCAATATGGTAAAAAAAAAAAAAATCACCTTTGCTGCCCAAGGTGTTTTCCTCAATGTTCTTATGAGTTTTATATATAAAAGTAGGATTTCAAATTTTGTGTGTAGCATTTCCTTAAATGACCAGAATGGTTTAATTTTGACAACAAGGCAACTTTCTAAGCCAAACTTTCAAACTCAGGGAATTACCATAAATTGAAATAATGAAATGATGATTAGGAAAAGAAACCTTCAAACCTATAGATCTGAGTGAAGTCATCTTAACCATTATATTTTTGTAAATATTTTCAGATTTTGTGTTGGAGACAAATTTTTCCTAAAGAATAACATGATCCTTTGCCAGACGGACTACGAGGAAGGTTTAATGAAAGAAGGTTATGCACCCCAGGTTCGCTGATCTATCAACATCACCCCATTAAGAATACAAAGCACTCCATTCTTTTATCTTTTTTGCTCCACGTGTATATAAGAATTGGCACAGGAACCAACTGAATAGCGTAGATATAGGAAAGCAGGATGGTTATATGGAATAAAAGGCGGACTGCATCTGTATGTAGTGAAATTGCCCCAGTTCAGAGTTGAATGTTTATTATAAAAGAAAAAAGTAATGTACATATTGCTGGATTTTTTTGCTTGCTATTTGTTTTTTTGTGTCACTTGGCATGAGATGTTTATTTTGGACTATTGTATATAATGTATTGTAATATTTGAAGCACAAATGTAATACAGTTTTATTGTGTTACCATTTGTGTTCTGTTTGCTTCTTTGTATTGTTGCATTTAGTACAATCAGTGTTTAAACTTACGGTATATTTATGCTTTCTGTATCTACCAGCTATTTTAAATGAGCTGTAACTTTCTAGTAAAGAATTGAAGAGCAAATCTCACTAATGATACACATATAAAGCAAGTCTATCAACATTAAAAATACTGAAAAAGAAGGACACACAAAGCATTTTAGCAACATCCACTTATTGCCACAATGATTTAGAGTCTATCAGTGTTCTCATTATCACCCCCTATTTTCAGGGGGTTAAAGATCAGCTTTAAAAAAATGCATAAAAATTTCATCTTAAAGCACTTTCATTTTTTACCAACGTGAAAAGTGCCATTTTTAGAATAACTTTAAAGCTTAACAGTTATCCTTTTAATACCCTTTTTGTGTGTGTGCTCTTTACCTAGTAAATGGCTTTGTTTTGTTTCCTTCAGCCATTCACCGCTTATGTGAGCTAGTGCCTTTGGGTATCATGTAAAAATTTTCCAAAGGGTTACTTTAAAAAAGTGTTACCACAATTATGAGATAATTTTAAAATGATAAATTTCTTGTACAAATTTTGCCCAGATCTCTCCATAAGAGGTAAGCGTATAATAACTTTATGATTTGATACATTTCTGGCACCAAAAGGTTTTGAATGCGAATCTACTGAAACCATGATAATGCACGTTGAATCTATGATCATATTTGAGGAGTGAAGTCACTTTTGATCAGAGCAACATAGTGCTCACAGAATCTTCTAGAAGAAGAGAAACAAAGGGATTGATAAAAAGCTGAGAACTGGTGATTATATATTTTTCTGTATTTACCTGCCACTTATTTTAATGTTCAAAAGTGAACACTTTAAAAGTTTGATATGTCTTACTCTCATTGCTTTCTCTAAGTAATTACCCGCTCAGAATTTATCACACTTGGGCTGAAATCTGTCATTCCATTTTTTAAAGGTGAAAGATTATTCCCTTATCTACATGATAGCTGATAAAAAAGAAAGCTTTCTAGAAACAGAAATTTTGGAGACTGATTATTTCAATTACAATTAAGGAAATAAAGTTGCGACTGTGTTCCCTTCTTTGGGGTTGCTCACACTTTGCTTCATTGCTTCTGTTCCCTGTACTCAAAACTACTTTTCAGCAGATCTGATTCCTCAACAGGCACAATGAAGCATATTTTTACTAGAGCAACTTTTAGTGCTGTGGGCTTTCTTTTTTCTTTTCTTTTTTCTTGATCACTTGTATAGGAAACAATATTTCCCAGTGTTACTTGCATACATACTTTGTCCTGCCGAATATGCATTGCAGATAAAAATTAAATGTGATACCTGAATTCTTGGTTTGGGGCCAAAATATTAAACTGAAAAAACATGCTGGTGTGGATTTGAGTTGTTTTCAAACAAAGCTTTACTATGAACATGCATGTGAATCTGGACATTGCCTCTCATTTTTAAGAAAACGGTTCTGTGAAAAGTTAACGATATGTATTTTTACAGATGCTTCATGGTTGAGTGTTCAAGTCACATGTCCTCCAAATTTGAGATATACCTCCAAAAAAGAGTTTCAAAAATAACAGTTTGAGGCCCACAAAATAACTATTGATATGATTTTAGCCTTTGAGCCTTACATTTATTTCATGAAAAGACTTGCATAGCCAAAACCAAAAAAAAGCAAAACAGAACAAATGGGAGGAAGGTGGGGGAGATATGTAAGAAGTGGTTTTCCTAACACATCCCTGCTAATCCCCATTAAGAGTTGTCTGAAATTCATGTGGATGTAAAAATGTAATTGTCAGTATCTTTTTGCATCATCTTTTTTAGATTTAAATGGTTTTGCATATGCTTATCAATATGTCAAAATTCTTGTAAATTGGGAACAAACTTCTCTCAGCTTCTTGAAGCTGTTCAATTATCCCTGCCACCCAAAGACCAACAAGGTCTTTTGCTTAATCCTTTGGGAATTAATTCTTATGCTTTTTACTACAAACAAAATTACTCACCTGGATTAAAGATTAAGGCCTTAATCTCCTTAGATTATCTTTAGTCTCCATAAAATGGTGGAACAAGACAGAAATAGGCCATTTTACAGCTAATTGCCCATAAATAGTAGCATTTTTGACTGAAGTACTAAGCTAATTGTCTTGACTACTCAAAGTCCCTGAATTGTTGTCAACTTTCCCCTTTGTGTTGTGTAGCCCTGACGTCACTTAGCTTGTTATCTGAAGCCTCCAGTAGAACATCTCCGATGGAGCATTGATTTCACAAGCAGCGAAAGCTCCCTTTCCAACACGCATCTCATATAGGCTGCCTATGATGAAGGACCAGGCACTTCCACTCCACTAGAGTGCTGGCTGAGTTTAAAAGCTGACCTGTGTTTGTAATTTCACTTTCATCTTGCTTAATAAATATCTGCTGGATTCTTTCATTCATTTCTTTAATATTCGGATTTATGTTTTTAATAAAAGGGGTATTACACTATTTGATTGCACTTAATGGGCAAAATCTAAGATGATATCTGGAAAGCATACTATGAAAAAGGAAAAGAAAAGTGTGTAAGGACATTTACTTTCAAAAGGTAAATCATAAGCAGACAAAGTACCTCAAATGCATTCTCCAAATATTATATTTAGGATCTCTGAGCTAGGTAGTTTGTTGCTATTTACTTTTGTGGGGAAAACAAAACTGTCAAAAATGAAGGTAGCAATTGCTGGGTATAATTTTGTACATTTATACAAATTTTAAGGGATCTTTCTGAAAGCAACCGTGTTGCTCTTGTCAGACTAAATTTCCAATTTCCTGGTTCCTGCATAATGAATTAAAACAAAAAACTCAACTAAATCCTACATTTTCAGGAAGAATGTTGTTCCTCCACTGAACCAGGGTGCTAAAAATTACATCTGTAGTAAAACACACCCTACGCAAGTGATTTCTTTTTAACTATCACTTTAGGCAAACCACTCTCTGGATAGTCACTTAAACAATTTCATAGAAATGATACTGGCCAAACATATTTAGTGTTCACTTAACTAAGCTGCAGAAACAAGGTACGTGTTTATTGTAATAGGCCATTAACGCAGAATACAATTTTGGCAAAAGCCCTTTGATTATTACTTTTTCTTTAAAATGCCATTACAGATATTTCCTACATGTGATTTTAATGCAATGTAAGGTAATAGGAAGCAAAATTTTAAAACAGCTATTATTTCACATGACATTTATTAAGTACCTACTATGTGACAGGCCTTGCCCTGAGCACTCAGCCTCCTTGTGAGGCCGACCTAGGATACTTTGCGTGTCAGATAACTTTAGGAAGTCTTCGCACTGGTTTGTACTCAGCTCAAACCTACGAATAACAAGCACACAAAAGCAAATACCGTCTTCCACCGATTCGGCGTGTCATTGGTATGAAAGCCCCAGAAAATATCTCAAGTAATCAATGTATTCAGAGAATTATCTCACACAAGTTACTCATTAACTCAATAGCACATAATAAAAAAGAACATCAATTAATTAATGAGTCACCCTCAGATCGCTGTGATTACAGTAGCGCTCTGTTGAAACAGCCGTTATAAATGGAGCTACCGCTCTTTATTCATTGTTTGCAGTTCGCCCATTATTTGGCCGAAACCAGTGTCATATTTAACATGTGCCTGTAGGTAATTGTGTGATTAGTATCATAAATGAAGAATTCTGAATATCTGCTGCTTATAAAACCTTATCAATGGTCAGGGAAAAAATCAAGAAAAATCTCATTTTTGCTGTAGCTTCTTTTGAAGTCAAGCTATTGGAAGGGTATTACCTTTCTAAAAAGTATACTTTTTACATCTATAATCAAGATGTAAGATTTCCATGTTAAACATTAGAAGGATTAGCTGCTAAACAAAAGTAAATTTTCCAATGTTCTAGAATACACATAATTTCAGGAACTTTTCACAAAGACTAAAATATGCATGACCAGTTTTGAAACATTTTGGTACCCTCCCAGAAGGACTTTTTTGCCTTTGGTGGGCCAGGCTGGGGAGGAGGTGTGGGGACTGGCAGTGATAGGGGACAAGATTATGAGAAATGCCAAGTATTAGATGCAAAGTCACCAACAAAAGTTTCCCAACTATCTTGGTAAATGCCATTTCACTAAGCTTATAGAATAATTATAACAGTTCCCTTAGGTAAGTAAGAAACATCTGTTGGCAACACACAGCAGGTGTTAACAATTACACATACTGAAATTTTTTTAAATGTTAATTAAAAGAATTCTGTTTTCTGAAAAGGAAATTCAAAGATACTCCTGTTTTCAGCGTGCAGATCACGTAACGCACAACACTGTAAAGCCCAGATCATCTTGGATCAAGTAGGTTTCGTGCTTGGTTCAGATCATTGCAATCAAAAGTGAACTGGAATTCATGGCACTTTTTACACAATGGGTGTTCTGGGCTGAGGAGCTGAATACTCACGAAATTGGCATAGCGGAGCATATTGCAGAATATTTTGGCTTTATTGGCAAGGCGGTCGTCGTTAACTATACCAAATTTAACGGACACAGTACAAAGAAAGATGGGAGCAAGAGGCATGCAGGTAATAGATTATCCAAATCTCTTTTAACCCTGCTTCTGCAAAAGATTTTGAATCACATGAAATGAAACTGTCCATTTGTAACATGTAACATTATATTCCTCATCATCAGTAGTGTCTAACAAAAGGTAACACTCACTGAACACTTACCACGTAGTATGTATGGTAAGTGTTCAGTAAGTAGTATAAGTAGTAGTATGAGATTTTTTCATTGCTCAGGTAATTTCCACAACAGCCTCCTAACGTAGGTTCTATTAACCCCGTCTTGCAGATTTTAAATAAAAGTAAAGAGAGCTTACTTAACTTGTCCAAGGTCATACAGCTAAATAGTGAGATTTAAACATAAGCTTTCTGACTCTGGATCTATCTCTCAGAGAGTTTTCATTCTTATTAATATCATTATCATCATCATCATCATCATCACTATTATTATGTTCTAGCCAAAAACTAGAAGTAATCTGTGCTTGAGCAAAAATTCCAAACATTTCAGAGTTAATGCCACCTTTAAAAATGAAAATTGGAAATAAGAGTGATCATATTTTCGTACATGCAATCCACTTAAGAGCTCCTTCTTTCAACCTTTAAGAAATTTATTTGAGGCCACAGAGCCAGGAATAATAGAGGATCCTTAGTAGAGCAGTATCAGGAACAAGAGGCAGTCAGCATAGACGAGAGTATGAGTGGAAACCTGCAGTTGTCTGCAGCAGGATAAACATGCTGTGATGAGGTGAGGCTAGACCGCTGCTCTCCAAAGTCAAGATAATAAATTAGCGTGTTACCTGTCTTTGATATTTTATAACTTACTTCCACAAGATATGGAACAAACCGAAAGTCAGAATAGCAATCTGTGTCAAACTATGTGTTCACTTGTCTAAAATACACAAGGTGTCGAGGGTGCGTGGTCCAGATCAGTGGCCAGCCAAATAATTAAGGAACTCTCCAGTCTCAGATTTACAACAGCAGGTTGAAGCAATAGTGGGCAAAGCAGCTATCCTTAACATAGAGCAAAATGCAATTACCTGCATTCTCATATGACCACAGAAAAATCTGAGACCTCCTTTTTTCCATTGCTTCAACTGCTTGCTGCCATCACCACAGCCACTTCCATGTATTGGGATCCTTTTGAACTTAAATCTTTCCAGATTAAGTGATCCTAGTGGGAATTTCCACCCTGCAAGTGTTCCTGTATTTTCAGTATATAATTAGTACTTAATCTGAAGAGTTTAGAGCTGTGATGATTACAGCAGAACATGGTCATAGACAATTGCATAAACAGTGTGCAGTTCCTCAACTTAGGAAGCACAGTGGAAGACCCAAGAATTTTTAATTGTGTGAGACCTTAGGTTAATTTCAACATGACTTGCTAAAATATCCCTAAGAAAGTTTGGTGGAGCTGCTAGGTTGTCTCAAAGTTAAGCTTGACCTATAATTCCTTTATTATTCTTAGAGTATCCTCAGTTTAGTATGAATAGTAGCAGGGGCTCGGTGAAGACATAGAAACCACATCTGGGGCAGTTATTGATGTGTGAAAATAAAATATGGGATTGAAAATGAAATAAAAATTACATGGGAAGAGCCAGGAAACTTTGTAAAAAAAAAAAAACTCTTGGGCACCTTGCATGTGTGTAGCACCATATTAGGCATTTCTAAATTTTTTCTGCCAAAGAAACTTTGGTGCATAAAATATAATGTTCACTGCTATTTATTCTTTGTTTAATGCCCAATTTATTAAATATACCACTCTAACAAATGCAATTTCTCTAAACATTTGTACACCATTTAAACAGCTAGTAAGCCAAACTTGTAAATTTAATAAATCAGATCCAACTATTTAAACATTGATTAGAATCTTAGTCAAATTCTTCTAAACATTTCAATAAAATCCCATCTAATAAGCTTCAGTTCTTTAAAACCAGACAGAAATTCTCACTATGAGTCAAAATTTCTTTTAAAAAATTAAGGTTGTAACAAATATTATTAATTTAAAATAATATTTCTATATTTTGCTTCATATCTTTCTAAGATTACTTTAATAGTGTGTAATTCCTTTTAAAAATTAGAGAATTTTCTCTCAACTAGCTGAGGTTACAGGGTCTGTGTTTTTGACTATCTGAACTTTGGGGCACAAGAGTGAGCTACTCTGACCTAAATGATTCAAATTTGAACCAGTGCCGTCAGTTGGCCAATAATTTAATAATCATACTTTTCTTTTACATCAATGGAACTCTTTAAAGTCTAACTCTTTCACATAGGTTATAATTTCCCATAGCTCAATGCTTTTCTTAAATTGATATGTGCTGACATTATTGAAAGCTTAGGTATACCATTTGAATATCTTATTATAAGCTATAGGATCATTTAGAGATTGTTATCTCCCAAGAAATAAGGAATTGAATCTATGCAGTCAAATTTCCTATTAGGACACTCGGCTAATCCTCTTTCTTGCACAAATTATTGGAGCTTCTTTTGAACTGATTATAATGCCTTACCACCTGTGTTGATTAGTTGATTCGTGTTTTTGGTATGATTTCACTTACAATTCTCTACATTTAATCTTCTCTACTTAGAAAATAGAGGCAAATACGAATTGACACTCTACGTTCAGTAGAAGAAACAGTCCACACACACCATTTTATTTAGCTTTTTTGTATTAATATTTTAACTATTTTGTGTACTTTACATTAACTTTTCCCTATTTGAGTACAGTCGTAGACCCATGCTTTCATAGACTGGAAAGCATTGCAGGTGGATTTAGTAGTAGGTTATGTTTCAAGTATTTTGTGTGTGTGTGTATGGGTGTGTCTGTAGTTCTTACTGTAGGTGTCAATCAAAAAATTTGTTTTGAAAAATACTATCTTAGAAACTCAGAAAGCCAAAAATAAAGAGCTTGCGAGAAAATGCGGAGAGTAGCACAACAAGGTGAACAAAGGTGAGCTGTTCCAGAAAAGGGTACTCAACCTGAAAACTGCAGCAGCAAAACAGCTGCTGTGTAAAAACAAAGGTAGAGGAAATCATTTTAGAGGGAGGGACATTGGACATTGAAAAGAAGAGACTGAAGAAACAGAAGGGAAAGTCAAGAGCTGATACCATGACTTAATCAGCCATATCTGCAAGAGTTTACCTCACTCTTCACTAAGGATATTGGACAAGACCTTACTGATGCTACACTCTCATCGTCGGGTTTATGCAGACCTTGATTACTTTTTAGGTAAATATGGTGATTCTTTATCTCAAAACACAATTTTCTTAGACCCGATTAACCCTTATTTTTTTTCCATTGAAACCATTTAAGACATAAACATAGTGGTTAGCAGCATCAGCTTTGCCATCAGAGTGACAATAATCTTGAAAAAATTACTTAGTTCTATTAAGAGCAGTTTTCTCATCAGTAAAATGGGTAATAATACCTACTTCATAGGGTTTATTGAAAATCAAATGAAACAATCTATGTTAAGTCCTTAACATAACGCCTAGTAATAGTATTGGGGTTATTTTTACTATTATTATTTTTATGAATTCCAAGTTCTATGAGAGCCTCTTTAGTGCTATTTGCCTTGATGGAGGTTAATCAGTGTGGGTGAGCATCAAGGGTGATTTATGCCCCAATAGGTAAACATGGGGCAAAGAATAACAATTACAGGTGAGCATTCAACAAACAAACTAGAAAATTCCTTTTAAGCAAAATATTGAAATTCAGAGAGGAAATTAAATTGGGGATCTAGGCCATAGTCAGAGACATTGGGTGATAAAATATGTTCTTACTCTCTTTTTTTCATCTCAGAGATTTTGTGTATGTGTTGTGGGTTGCCATGTGTGTTGTGTTGTGTTGTGTGTGTTGCCATGCATATGCCTAGCATTTATACTGGGATAACCTTCATTTCTGTTATTTAGCCAGAGGAACTCAATAATCACTATATTCATATAGTCAGTCATACAGACATTTATTGGACACCTACTGCATGGCAGAGTCTCCTCCATGTCCCCTGAGGAATACAATAAATAATCCTTGCATTTGAGAGAAGACAAGCCAATGACTATTAACCGTGAAAGGAAATAAGCTAGAAAGCAGAGCTATCCACAAAGTGCTGTGGGGACATTGGGGAAGAAGTGATATCTTCTGTCTGGGCGCATTAGAAAAGGCTTCACGATAAACATTTTGATTCAATCTTGAAGAAGCATTGGTGGATGGAGGGAATGTTGGTGTTTTACAGGGACCAGTCTCAATTAAATTCATCAAGCAGTTGGTTTCATGGTGACTCATCTAGCTGATAGGCAATGGAAAACGATCAAAGATTTTGAAAAGATATAGAGTATAATGAAGGCCAAAGTTTAAGAAGATTGACTCTAACTGAAATGTAAAGGGGGGCTAGGGAGGGGCAAGAGGGGATGTTGACAGTTCAGACAAGAGAACTTTGTAAAAAAGAGATAAGCACCTACATAGCATAATAGCTATTGGGAAATAAAAGATGAGTGGGAGTAGTGGGGAGAAGCAATAGGAAAGAGACAAATTACCAAGTATGACAGTTGGCTAAACGTAAAGGGAACAAGGGGGAAAGGTCAGATATGACTCTTGAGATGTGGAGATTTTTACCCTAAATTATCATAGCTAATGTAGCAAACCTAGAAAAGAGAATAAGAAGTATACCCTGTTTGATGACACTCTGGACGTAAGGCACACATCTCATGTCAAAGTGCAGAGTTATATTCCTGCTTTAGAAATTCTTTGGGCTTTTAAGGAAGAAAGAAACCTAAGACTATAGGTTGCTGTGGGAGACCTTGCTAGGTGTCTATGCCCTTTTCCCCTTCATTCTTACTAACAGCATACAGGGCAGTGATTGCCAAAGCAAACATTTTCATTTCATGGATTCTTTTGTATCCAGGGATGGCCATTTGACACTGTTCTGGACCATGGGATGCAAAAATGAGTCATTGGAAGATCTGGGGATAACTTTTGCCTTTCCTGATCCAGGCATCACTTTTTCCTCTCTATTGGTCCCTTCTCCCCTGGAATGTAAGTGGGAGCTTGTGGAACAAATCCCAATGGGAGATTTGACCAGACTTGAACTGTCCAGCTTACCTCTGGACATCTTGTCACTGTGGTTAGGTTCTTGTTACATGTGGTCAAAAGCAACCCCTAACTGACATATTTGTTTACAGAAACTTGAGAAATTTTATGGGTACATTATCTGACTTCAGCTGTAGCCAGATTCAGAGAAGGGAAACTTTGCACTGAGTTTATAAGACCCAACATTATGGTTTCCTTTCTTCTCCTCCCAGTTTAGCTCCCTCCTGTCCCATGAGAACCCATAATCCTCTAACAAAACAAGCCAGAAGGTAAATTTCCTCGTATATGTGTCTTATTTTCTCTTTGATCTTACATAACACCAAAACTCTACCCTGACTTTTTGACATAAAGTTAGTATTTCCGTTAGAATATTACAATTTATCTAATTTTACATATGGTCAGTGGGGAAGGCTGAGTTCTTATTAGACTGTCATAAAATAATATAGGTAGAAAGATGCAGGGAAATAGCGAAAGTATTTTCAAGTAATTAGTTGGAACTACAGACAGATCAAAAAGAAAGCCATTGTGCAAATGTCAGGCCATTCAAGGTTATTTCACCTTGAGGAGATAATGTCAGATCCCTGCTTTGGATATAAAGGAAGTTTTGAAAGTTTTTCTGCCTCTCCCAAAATCTTGTCTGGAGATCATTCCTGATCTATGAAGTTTTTCTCTTGTCTGAAGAAAAAAAAAGAAAAAGAAAGATAATATTTACGTATGTTTTACACAACTATACTTATTCAAAAATAGTTCTTCAATATGATATTTACCTTTCCTACTTTTGGGGGATATACAAATAGCCTTTATGAAAATACAATGGTGGTAGATAATAGATTTTGTTTTTTATTATCTTACTTGGAGAAATAGTCACCCACTTCATTCTGTTTTCCCTATTAAAAATATATAGATATATTTAAGTGTATATATAAAATTGTGAAATCCATTAATTTGAGGTTGTTTTTTTGGCCGTAAATACAAAATCTCATTTCAACCTTATGTCCCTCAAATAAAACCTCTCCATTTCCTAAATACCTTCCAAACTAATCTTATTCTTCGCTCTGTCCAGAGTCCAAGTGCTATGGGTTCCTCTATCAGCAGAACTAACTTAGTCATTCACTATCTTCCAAGGCATCATCTCAAGAGTATCTCTATCCATCATTTTTCCTTCTCTATCCATCATTTTTCCTTCCTCCCTATGCTTCTAGGAACACTTATTCTGTAATTTCTATACACCAATCATGTTACAACATCCAGGAGCATGGAGAGAAAAGGGATGGAGAGGAAGGAAGAAACACCATGCCAAAGCTCCCGGACATACTTTCTACCCTCAAGTAGCTCGCAGTCTGTTGGGGAAGTGATGGTAAAACAGCTCCATAGTTATGGGATGTATCGGAGTATGCACAAGATACTTTGAGAGCAGAAAAGAAAGGAGTGGCTAATTTTGAGAGCATCAGCCATAAATTCTGAGAAAAACCACCTGAGTCTTGAGAAGTAGGGGTGCTTCCAGTAGATTAGGAAAAGGAAGGAAAGTTATGCCAGGCACGTGCAAAGAATTCAAAGTGGGAGAGACTTCAGTGGGTTAAAGGAACTTCAATTAACATGAGGAGTTACAGATTCAAATCCGATGATGAAGGGCCTTGTTTCCATTCACCAGTGTAGGATAGTGGTCTCCAAATCTATGGAGCTTTAAAAGTATAGATGTGTGCGTGTGTATACCTATGTATGCATATGTGTGTGTGTATATACGTGTGTATCAGATATTCTGACTCAGTGTGTTGTCATACCCTACAATCTATCCATTTTAACAACTCCACAGTGATTCTAATGATTCATCAGGTGTGGATATCACTGCCCTAGATGATGAGGGGCCCCTGAAAGATTGCAAGGCAGAGGATGACGCGATCAGATTTACATTTCAGGAAGTTCAGTCTGGCGGCCTTATGAAAGGTAAAGTGGGGGCAGCTGAGACTAAAGGCTGGGAGCCCAGCTGATGCAGTTGAAAACAATGATTTAAAAGCAACAGAGCAGAGCTGGAGAGAAGGTCCACTTCAAAGACACTTAGGAGACAGTCAATACAGGAGCAAATTGGTAGTTTTTTGGGGAAGAAGATGAGTTTTAGACACCCTGGTTTTGAATGGCCTTGGAATAGAACTTGGAAATATAGGTGTTCACACTTCAAAAGAAAGTTCACGATGAGGAACCTGAAGAAACTGGATTTTGTGCAGCTGGGTGGTAAGGGTACTATTCTGTACTCTTTAAATTGTGTTACTTAGACAACTTACTGAAATCATAAGACAGATCTTACTTTCTATTTTAAGTGTAAAATCTTACTTAAAATGTTAAATATAATCTGAAGTTGGTAGGATATGCAAGGGTTAATTGATTAAGGAAATTAGATTGACAGATCATGTGTTACCCTAACCCACCAGATTCATTTGAATAAAGTGTCATTTCAGGGTTGCCTTTTTAGCACCAAAACAGAATTCTAACCAAAATGATTAGTTTCTATTAGTCCTACATGATCCCAAGAACTATTCTCTAATGTCTTTACTTCTCTCAAAAGCATCTCTTCCACTTGTCCTTCAAAAACACAACTGTGGTTACAACTAGATGGAGTTGATGATTCTGAAATTTTGAATTTCATTTATCCACTTAGTTCTTTCACACACAGTGAGCCACAGGAAGCGTCATGACAGATGGTAATACAGTAAGTCCCCTGCACACAAACCTTCAAGTTACGAACTTTTAAAGATGCAAACGTGCACTGTTAGCTTTTGAGGCACAGGACCCAAACGTAGAACGGTCCATGAAGGCTTCGGCAGCCATTCAGAATGCAATCCAGTGCTACTGTGTCATCTGTGATGAGAAAAAAAGAGCCACTACCCAGACATCACTGGATCGTTTTTTCAAGAGGGTAGATAGAATTGAATCCAGCGAGGAACCAGACCCTGTGCCATCAGCGTCAGGCGTGAGTGAAAGTGCAGCCTGCCCTCCGTCTCCTGTTGCTGACGATCCTTCAGCTCTACCATCTCCCCCCTCCTCTCCCTCCTCCAGTCAGTAACTCTTCTTGCCTGTTCACTCGATGCCAGCCCCTGTATGCCAGCTGTTGGACTGTACTACTGTGCTTTTCAAGGTACAGTACTGTAAGATTAAAAGTGTTTTCTTTATTTTTTGTGTTTGTTTTTTATGTATTATTTGTGGGAAAAGTATTATAAACCTATTACAGTACAGTCTTATATAGCCGATCGTGTTAGTTGGGTACCTAGGCTAACTCTGCTGGACTTAGGAACAAAATTGGACTTAACGAACGTGTTCCCAGAATGGAACTTGTTCGTATGTATGTAGGGGAATTACTGTATATCCATCCATGTTACAAATTCCTTCTAGTCTTGTTCAAAGTCAGAGTACAAAACTAAATGCATAAAATCATTTTTTAACTCCTTCAATAAAGTGTCCCTAAACAAGGAAATAGCTCATTATATAGACTATCCTAGTAAGAGGAACTGCTGGTAAAAGCGAGATCCCACCCAGGTTTTAAATGGAGACGAAATAACCCTTTCAAATGGTCGACAGCCCTCTTCAGCCAACATTTCTCCTTTCAAACCTAAATCCTTTGTGTTTCACTTTCAGCCTTTTCCCTTCTTTTCTGCCTTTAGTAGTGATAGATAAAAATGCTTATCAACTGTTCTCTAATAAGAAACTTAAAATACTCATAGATCATCTTGAAATCGTTTCTCATCCAAAATAATCCCCAATCTTTTGATCTTCTCTCAAAGGTCTTATTTTCCAAAACTTGGATAATCTTGGTGGCTTTCCTCTGAACATCTTTGATGCTTTCACATATAATTTTGGTTGTGGAGCTCAGAAGTGGGTACAGTAGTCATCCTGGTGTGAAATGTGTTAAGAACCATAGCTAACGAGCACTGTAACTTATATTGCTGCTTTATGTATGATATCAATAAAGTTCTTTTTTTCTAATAAAAATTCAGCTTCACTAATTCATGGCCAAGTTGCACCAGAGCTAATGGTTTCATGTTGCTGGGGGATGCCCATGATGTTTGTATAATCTGATTTTCTCTGCCACAAATGAACACGTGTGTCCATATCTGTCATATTGCAATTTGATCCAGCAAAATGGTATGTCTTCTCTTTATATTCAGATTCTTTAGAATTCTTAGTATTTCCCCAAAATGGCTAAATATCATTACCTTTCCCAAGCATGTTTTGCGAGGTCTCTCTTGTCAGCCAGTTGTATATATTCAACACGGAGCCTGCAGCTGACTCATGTGAAAACCACTTGTTCATTGATGATCACTCTTTAGGTAAAATTTTCAGTTTTGTGTCCACTTGGAGGCCTATAAGTGCCACCCTGGTAGGAGAAGGGGTGGTTTGGCAAAACTGGGAGGTAGGCTAGGGACTAATACAAAGAGTTATTATTTAAGGCAATGGGGAGACCAAAACAAAAGGCATCCCACAAAAAATTTAGACTTACCATTATGAAATGATCTGGTAGGGTTTAGAGATATGACAGCCTGGCTTAAAAGGCCTGGGAGGAGGGACCAAAGCTAGGTAGTACGGATAAATTTCCCAATTGATTACCTAGTATGCTATTATGAGATCAAAGGAAAGAGAAAGTTCAAGTTGAGAATGGCTATCATTTCCCGTTGATCCTACCAAGTCGAGCACTATCTCTGAAACCAAAGAAAAACGTCGTTGTTTAGAGAATTAAAGATGCAAAACTCTTTTTATTACCCTGAAATTCTATTTCCTGGATTAAAAATCAGAGCTTCCGTATTCTTTGATGGGGGAGGTTATTTTCTGACTCTGTAGAAAGCCTGCTACAGGATAAGAATAAATCCCTATCCCTGCTACACACAATACATAAGGGAACATTTAGCCTCGTATTTCATATGCCAGCCCTTACTATAAAAAGCCCCCTAGAATACATAATAAAAAGATAAATGAAAAGCAGATTAGAAACGCACCTAGTGGTGGGAATCCGGCCAATGTTGATTGCAGATGTTTTGTTTGAAACAGTGGCTGTATTGAGGGGGGGAGACATGCTCTTTATATAAAAGCTAGTCTTGCCAGAGAATTCTGGGAGGAAAGAAGATGCTCTAACGAATACCACCTTCATCTCAAATATGCATATCAAATGTACGCATTTCACTTTATTTTCTTCTAGGTTACCCTAGGTATTACATATAGGTCATGTTTTTTTAATCATTTGTAGTGATTCTTTCAGAGTATTTCATCAATACTTCTTCATTACATGAAGTTAACAACCTAAGGATGCACTCAGTTTGAGCTGACGCACCACCGCATTAAAGTAAAAGTTAAAATTCCATCGTTTCCAACCCCCCAAATAGCAACCATGGCTTCCTGTAGTCCAGACTCATCTTCCACTTTTCTGTATGCCCTGTGCTCCAGCCACACTGAACTTTTCACTCTTCCCTAAATAAGCGTGTTCTGTGAGGCCTCCTTTTTCTGTCTAGGCTGAATCCTCTGCCTGGCAAACACCTACTCTCCTGCCAAGTGCCTGCTCTAAAGATATCACTTGTGGCGAAGCTTCTCTAATCTCGAAGACTGAGTTAGACACGGCTTCATCAGCCTCCCTCACTCTGGCACTCACAGCACTGTGTTCTAATTGGTGGCAAATGTGTTTTGCATCCTCCTCTAGACCATGAGCAACTTAAGAGTTCTCCAGGGTGAATAACAATATCTGGCATAGAGTAGGGGCTTAATAAAGATTTGACAGACTAATCCATCAGTTGGACAATGAGATTTACCATTCAGGAACGTTTACATAATCCCGGAATCTCCAGATCAGTAATTCATGGCTAAATTATTCAATAATGTGCCAAAGAGGGTGATGAGCTAGGGAAAAAATTTAGGAACAAATTAACCTGGAATAAAGCAAGGCTCAGTAAATAAAGTATGGCTCATGGAAAAGCAGATGTGCGTGTTTCCAGGGGGGCCCATAGAGATAAATGGGGGGGGGGGCTGAGCCTCCCAGCTTCTCGGTCTAAATGATATGGCCACTGGCGATGCTGATTCCACCAATCAAGGGTGTGCAGCCCTGCTTTCACACCCAGAAGCTACGATGAATCACGCACACCCTCACCTTTCACGCTTTCCTTGACAAGTGAATGTTATAGTGGAGTGCCAGATTAGCCCTGATTCCAGTAAAACAGGCAAAAATTAGAGGCCTCTGTCTTTCAGATGCCAGCTCTTTAAAGCAAAACAAAATGAAAGAAAACCAGAAAATCAGGCTTGTTTCTTTAAATACAAGTTCATGAAAGACAACCGGCTCAGTTCACCACTTTGTTTTAAAGTGGCAGCAAGAAGAAGGAGGAGCTGTGGCAGGTCAAGGTCCCAAGCTACGGTAACATGTCTTCTTGAGCTTCACCTGAGATTCAACAAGAAGGCATTTTTTTAAAAAATATTTATTTATTTATTTTATTTGGCTGTGCCAGGTCTTAGGTGCGACATGCGGGATTTTTAGTTGTTGCAGCACGTGGGATTTTTAGTTGTGGCCTGAGGGATCTAGTTCCCTGACCAGGTATCGAGCCGGGACCCCCTGCACTGGGAGCGTGGAGTCTTAACTGCTGGACCACCAGAGAAGTCCCAAGAAGACATTTCTGATTAACATTATTAATAATCTCTCTTGGGATTTGTGGGAGGTCTTAGGTGAGCCACACAAAATTTCATGCATGGGGTACCAAAGTGACTCCAAATATTAAGACAAAACAGATGTGGTTTAGGTCTTTCAGTATTGTTTTGTCTACAGAACATAAAACAAAATGAACAATGCATTACGTGAAACAGCAGACTCGTCAAAATGCTCAGGTAATATGCTATGGAGAGGTGAAAAAAAAAACCCGCATTTATCTAATCCACCCTCCGGAAATGGCAGAATTCCAGGTTGTTTAGAATAAGAACCTCTGATAGAGATGAACCTTTGTGGACCCCGGAACACTCCAACTCAGTGTAGTTAGAATAGCTATTGTCCCCGATGAGAAAATCAGCTGTTTATGCTTCTGGTTTATAGCTCCAAGTTCCCTTTTTTCCTCTGTTGAAAAAATCTCACACGTTAATAAACATAAATGAAAAATATTTCTGGTCTAAAATTAAACCCTATTGCTTTGATGGATCATTAAACCCCACTCACAGATTCTTTCCTCCAATCTGAAGTTTTTGTGGCAAGAATGTTAATTTTTTAACTCCCAGCAACCATTTCAGCTCAAATTCTTTGACAGAGACGACCAGGGACATAGAGGGAATGAAACACTTAGCAGGGCCGGCCTTCGTGCTTTTTATGCCCCAAGTAAGGAAACAAGAACAAGATTATAGTGGCCCTGAATGGAATCAGAAATGGGAGAGAGGTTTTCTCCCCCGACAAGAGGCTTCTTGAAGAAAAACAACGTTAAGATGCAATCTGTATCGGGGAAGCCCCTCAACGCCGGCTCCAAGTTCCTGTGATATTGCAATCCATCCAGAGCATCGACACCTGAAGACAGTGCCCCCAAACTTCTGTTTTCTCCTGGACATGAGTACATGCCTGGTTTTGAATTCAGGAAGCTGGAGGCACCCTAGACTCACTGACAGACGCATAGGAGATGCCAAGGGCTGCTTTCAATTTGAGCCTGAAGTTTTACATTTTAAGAAGACAAATGAACAGCATTACCTGTTTACTTCAATATTGACAGAGGAAAAGCCCGTGTCCCCCTTGCACCTGTTAATACTTGCGCCTTCTACTCATGTGACCCAGGCAGCTGCTCATTTCAATTAGCCCAGGGCCAGTCTTGGCATTTACCCACAGACACAATACCGCACAAAGAAGTACCTCTGTGCCTCCGTGCTGGCGGGGCTCCAAGTCACACTCAGCTTTCAAAAAAAGGTGAAAGTAAAGAAAAACATTGATGTTAAGAATTCTCCTTATTTGAGGGACAAAAGAGGAGTATGGGATTAAGAGATGCAAAGTACTGTACATAAAATAGATAAGCAACAAGAATTTACTCTATAACACAGGGAACGAGATTCCATATCTTGTAATAACCTATAATGGAATACAATCTGAAGAAAAATAACTGAATCACTTCGCTGTACATCCAAAACTAACACAATATTGTAAATTAGGTATACTTCAATTAAACAAAGATATTTCTTGATTTAAAAAAATTGAAAAAGAATTCTCCTTATTTGTCTAATAATAATTTTAAAAATATATCTAAATAAGAAGTAATTGCCCAGCCTGTATCTCTTGCCTTCAGTGTTGTTTGTTTTCAAAATTAGGTCCTCTGGTTAGAAGGAATTACAGACTCTCACTTCCAGCTCATGTCTACCATCATTTGGGGGAGGGGCCTGGGAGCATGGAGACAATCTATGCGTATATTCAGTGATAAAAACATCAATGGCAGCTTCCTCCCTGAATTGCTGCTGAAAGCCCTACCATTCTTTGTCTCTCTTTCCCAAGCACCACCAGACATTACTTTTTCATGTGAATTATATTGAATGTGCCCGTATATGACATCCCTAAGAGATGCACAGAGACATTTCTTTATTCACTTCCCAAGTCTTCACTGCTGCTAGCACAGGAAATTTATCACCTCCTGGGCAAAGACCACGCTCTTACTTTTAGTGAAGCTCTAATCTTGCTGTGAGACACTTGATATATGCCTGGTGCTGGAAAAGTTCCTTCATTCAGATAATGAGGGGTGGGTACCTTCAAAACTACCTGTCTGTTCTATTACACATGGATGGAGAAGTATCCTGCTCTGGCCCATAGTGGTGAGTTACTTCCTTTTGCTTCATGATAGAAAATGAGCCAGCTGACTGGGTCTGTCTTGTGTCTACGCAACCATCTGGAGCACCATGTCAAGGGGTAAGCAGACATGTTTCCCGGGCCTTCACTGCCTCCATAAACTGGCCTCAGTGGGGAACTTCTCTCTCATTTGCCAGGAGGTACATCTGTAGACAATCTCGTTTTTCAGTCTGAGTGTTTACACATTTAGTAAGAGGGCAGGTTCTATAAAACTCCTATATCTGTATATATTTGTTTTGCTGTCAAGTTCCCTGTAGTTTTTGTTTGTTCAGGGGCTGAGTTTGTAGCAGGTGTTTGGAACAATTAACAGAAGCAGGGATACCAGTAGTGGGCAAAGGGTGGAAGACTATGAAACCAAAGCTTGACATTTTAAAAAACAAAGACACTTAAAAAATACACTTAAGAACTGCAGACTAGAACACACCAATAGTGTCATTTAATCTCTTATAATTAAACTATGAATACACGCCTTGGCCATAAAATATTGGACTAAGTATAAAAATGTCACGTTTGTGAATATATTTTATATGATTTCTTTTTAATACTAAAACCATATTCGATAGGACTTGTAAAGCTTGAAAAGTGAGACATATATCAGATCTGTCTATGCAAATGACAGAATCAGTCCATTCTATTTGCTCCAGGTCGGGAAAATGCACATACAAGAGAGAACAACCAGGAATGCTCTGAGCATTTTTGCTATTTGCAGAAACTTATAATCAGATGGAGGGAGGCTTTTTGCTTCTGTGTGGGTGACTAAGATAGTTAATTGGAGCTATGCCAAAGAGTCTTTTTCATATCAAAGCAGTTTGGGGAAAATTATATTTATTTGGATGGTTTCACACTTTGAGTTTTGATTTCATTAAAATCAGCATGAATTTACAATTATAGATTTCCAACTTATTCCATAAGCATAAATGCCAACTCATTTATGTTCTAACAAATAACACAGGCCCAACACTTTGCCTAGAGAAGAATAACTGTCTCAATCCTCTGTTTTTCATGATTTTAACAAAAGAAGTTTGAGCAGTTCTTTCTACTCATATTCATTGACCCACTAGGTGCTGGTGTTATATGCATGGGGGAGATTTGGCCCCTGTCTGTAGAAGTTCCCTCTTTATTTGTGAAGACAGGTATATTAAAATTTATAAAAGACCGTATAATCCTTCACAGAATTGTGTCAACCGGTTACTCCCAGAAGAAGGAGTAGTACTTAATTCTGCTACTACAGTCATAGACAGTCTTTCTGAAAAGTTAACATTTTAACTAAGCCTCCGAGTATAATTAGAAAGAAGGTACTACATCAAAACATTTTCTCTGGGTACTTGAATTAGCAGAATATCACTGGGTTGCTAGATAAGGAGACCAGTGGGTTATTAAGAATATTGAGTAATCTTTTTTTTTTTTTTTTTTTCTTTTGCACTATGCGGGCCTCTCACCGTTGTGGCCTCTCCCGTTGCGGAGCACAGGCTCCGGACATGCAGGCCCAGCGGCCATGGCTCACGGGCCCAGCCGCTCCACGGCATGTGGGATCCTCCCGGAGCAGGGCACGAACCCGTGTCCCCTGCTTCAGCAGGCGGACTCTTAACCACTGCACCACCAGGGAAGCCCTTGAGTAATCTTTACAGTGAAAGAAGTCAGCCTTGCCACAGTGGTGTGGATGCCTTAGGAAAGATGAAAGTCAATGTCCAAGAATTGGTGGGCAGGAGAGAGAAAGAGAATGAGACACTACGAAAGAAACTGTATATAAAGTAGCACTAAAGGGGAAAAGAGCCAAAGAAAAGCAGAAAATGTCCCCAAATTGGTGGTCATATGTAGAACAAAAGAGGTTAGGTGGATTAATAAACGGTGTGGGATTCAGGTCAATTTAGGCCCCTTCTCTCCCTGAATCATTAAGGCTAAGAGCTCTCACTGACTTTCATCTTCCAATAAAGTCTAATTATCCATAAGGACCTAGCCAAGTAGTTGATTATTTTTCAGATTGGTCCAGTGTCAGATAGATATTAAATCAAAATGGCATTCACCCTCCTACCCAGGCTTACCCCTTTCTCCAAGCTACATTAACTCTTCTTGGGGGCCCCACATTCCTATTCTTCATGGCAAACTACCCAAACTACACTTTTCATTCAAGCATAGATGTCTTTCTAGACCAAGTGATGAATAGATTCACATAACAGACCTTACTAAGTATTGTTGACCTTGAGTGTATTGCTAGCACTAAAATGCATATTCTCTCCTATCCTTTTTCCTAGTGTGTCTTGCATTAGGCTTTCCCACTTATCAAAGACAAAATGATTGTAAAGTAAAATTCATCATCTGTGGCTATTAAACCCTCATAAATTGATAGTATTTCCAAGGGAACAGGCAGATGGCTAGCTGTCTAGGTATATGACATTAGGGAGGAGAAAACAACGTTTCATAAATACTAGATATTTTTCTTTCTTGTATGATAACCTTCTTAAGAGTATATGTCTTATCTTTAGTTTATTTGGACTGTCTGTTTTTATTTTTATTCCCAATATCTTTAAACTCTGTAAATCAACTCTCTCTGTATAAATTCCCTTCCAAAACTCCTCCCCATAAAACTGTATCTTGAGTTATATTTAACACATGATGATGTATATGTGGTTGACTATGGACAAGTAGGCACTGAACACGGCAGTGCAGCCAGTGAACATTTATGGGTTAGCCCACAGAAGAAAAAAGGTGAACATTGCTTTGTAGGGAGAAAACAAACCAAAATGTTCTGGAATTAATTATACTGTTAATTCACAACTTGGCTAGGTCTATAGTACCTGCCCATTCTAAAGGAAGCAGCTCAATCAACCCTTCTTCACAGAGCACAGGGATAAGATTCAAAAGACCTGAATTTGAGTTTATCTCATATATTTCCTGGCTCTACAAATTTAAATAACATAATCTCCTTGAGCCTTACATTCCTTTTTAATAAACTGGGGATAATAGCACCTTTCCTGCCTGCCTCGTGTACTGTTTGGAAAAATCAAATAAGGTGATGTATGTGCTAGGTTATTGTGCTGGGCCAGACCACAGAAGCTGGTTCAGTTTCCAGGATTAGTAAGAAGGACCACAATGAAGACTCCGTGCAAGGTATACAGGCAAGATGAAGGAGAGATAAAGATGGGATGGGATGCACCACGCTGATGACTTCTTATTCCCACTGAATGTATACCTGAAGTTTGATGGTCTTAGCCATCCAATAAAGTATTCACCAAGTCAGAAGATTCCAGAACTCATTGCATTTTAAGTCACTGATGGCTGGTGGAGCAGTGATTGGAATAGGTTACATGTGGCCAAATTACCCAAATTTAACATCTTGGTTCATAATCTCTTTCTCCCCCATTGTTATGTAACCTACTATTTCCATGTTCAATTTCTTAGACTTATTCAAAATTTTCATGCAATGAACCTGACCGTGGCCTATCACAGTTCCAAAATTTGTTTAAAATGTGATGTTAATGCAAGACAAGAGGCTATTAGGTTCATATGGTTTGGTCTTACAAAATACAATTGCCTCTAACTTATTAAAGAGCTAATTATGATGTTGTAGATCATCCAGGACTTTAGAATTTATTCTTTTTCCTCTTTTGGTGCACTTTTGAAAAATTCATTATTATTTAATATATACAAAGAGACTAGATAGATAATAGTGGGCATAGTTTACACAGAAGGGCTGAAACAAATAACACCATCATTACACCAGGCACATAAAAATGGGCCTGGAGAGATATTTTTCCTGATGTGCAATGAACTCAAAATGAAGTACTGCCATTCTCAGTTCTATCCTAGAGCTAGATAGCCTCACAGCCCAGGAAGTCCTCTCCTTGAGATGGATGTAGATGAGGATGGATGCAGCAATAGTTTATCATAGATCATGACTCAGCCCTTTTAGAACCTGAATCCCTGTTCACAACAGAGGTGGGAGTTTTTAGAGCAGGAATAAAACATGGTTTTAACACACCAACTGCGACAGCCATGTCAGACCTAGGCTTAGAGCCTTCAGGACTCACTTGTTCTACATTCTGGTATTTAAAACAGGGTTTCTCCCGTCCTAGCTCACCTTTCACAAGGGTTTTTTTTTTTTTTTTTTTGGCTGGGATCCTAGTTCCCCAACCAGGGATGGAACCCCGGCCCCGGCAGTGCAAGTGCCAAGTCCTAACCACCAGGGAATTCCCCCAAAAGTCTCTTTATTTTGTTATTTTTTAAATATTTATTTACTTGTTTGTTTGGTTGTGCCAGGTCTTAGTTGTGGCAGGCGGGCTCCTCACTTGTGGCATGCACGTGGGATCCAGTTCCCCGACCTGGGATAGAACCCGGGCCCCTTGCATTGGGAGCATGGAGTCTTATCCACTGTGCCACCAGGGAAGTCCCCCTCACAAGTCTCTTTAAACCAATGTTCAGATTTATCTCTCATTGACTTTTGTCCTAAGTTGCTATTATAACTGGTTGTTGTTATAACTCCTTTACTTAATTTATGGTAAATAAAATATGGTAAATAGAGTAAAAATATGTTTATGGCCAGGCCTTGCTAATGAAAATAAAATCATGTTTGTAACTTTTTTTTTTAAGGAACAGACTGCCCTTAAATATAATAGTGTTTATTTATTTTTTACTTATTGACAGCTTGCTTTATTTATTTATTTATGGCTATGTTGGGTTTTCATTTCTGTGCAAGGGATTTCTCTAGTTGTGGCAAGCGGGGGCCACTCTTCATCGCGGTGCGTGGGCCTCTCACTATCGCGGCCTCTCTTGTTGCGGAGCACAGGCTCCAGACGTGCAGGCTCAGTAGTTGTGGCTCACGGGCCCAGTTGCTCTGCAGCATGTGGGATCTTCCCAGACCAGGGCTCGAACCCATGTCCCCTGCATTGGCAGGCAGATTCTCAACCACTGCACCACCAGGGAAGCCCCATGTTTGTAACTTTTAAACAGAAAAACATACTCAGTATCACAACCTTAACATGATTATTGTGAGTTTCCTTTTTTTCCAAAGAAGATAATCTAAACAACATTCTGTAGGAAAGTTCTCATGCACACTCTAGTTTCTTTCAGTGAGATGATGAGGTAATCACAAACAAAAGTTTACACTATCTCCTGAGCAACATACCACACTAGGAGACTGGATGACAGAGTAAAAAGAATATTCCAGTGGAGTGAGGAGATCCTTGTTTTAACCTGAGGCTTGGCCATGTAGCTTTGTGTAAATCACTTTGCTTTTGGGCAAAGTGATTTCTCACTTATAGAATGGGTTCCATCATCCTTAAGGTCCCTCCCTGATAAAGTCCCTCATCTATAAAATGACTATAATAACAGTAGCCACCCCCAGGGTTGCAGTGAGGATTAGATGATATTCAGCACAGAGTTTGTTTTAAGGACATTAACAGAAGTTCAATAAATTAAATATTTCCATGCTAATTTTATTATTAATATTTATCCTAGTTATTTATTGTCAGGACTGTTATACTACTATGATATGAATATGCTACATTGGCATATTTACTATACATAATATAAATATGTAAGCTCTTTACAGAATATTTAGATGTGTACAATAGTTGCAAAATATACTAGAAATGAAGGCCAAAATATTGGAGTTAAAATATCTTAGAAGTTTAGGTTTTGATTTTTGAAAAAACAAACTTATCATTACTGTTTTATGAATTCTAGAAAACAGCTAAACAAGTTTAACAGGTTTTGTCTGTTTCCTCTGATCTTGTTTTTCGTGTGTTTTAGTATCTGATTGGCAAGGACTTGGACCTGATGAACTGATACGGTCAACATCACCAGGGAACTTCTCTTTATGCAGGGAGTTGATCTCCAAACCTTGGCCTCAAGCATGATTAATATGCCCGATATTCTCCTTCAACCTCCACAACTTATTCAGATCCTAAGGAAAGAGACACTTTGGGGAAACAGACTATTACTTTGTTTCCAGCTGTTTTCTTTTCCAAACTTGTTTCCAAACGTTTTGGACTGAAGTATTGCAGCATGATTCATAAAGACATTAACCTACATTAATGTTTGTAGATATGGATGTTAATTTGTGAATTCTTATTTACATGTGTAATTCATACATTCTCCTGTGGAGAAGAAAATTCATTTCCTCGTTTTTTTAATGCTAACTCATTCTCATCTCTGGTTTCAGCTAAGGAAGTACAAAAACACTCTCGCAAATTTCAGTTGATTGAATCTTTAATAGCAATTTAAAGTCTGAACTAAGGAAAAACTTGAAATGTTTACAAGGTAAATGTTCAAAGATTAATACCACTTTCTTGCCGAGAAAGACTTTGTAACTTACTAGGACAAGACATATCATAGACGACTACAAGGACATGAAGCTGATTAGCAAAACAATTAGATAATCATATTATTATATTAATAATCAGCCTTTATAATAATAATTATTATATCAAAATAGAAATTGCTTTCCAAAGTAGTTACCTCATCAGACTATATGCTTATTCTAACGACTCTGCCATAGCTCAAAGCATTTTGAGATCTCCTCCTCCCCTGCAATTGTATTCATTAACAATTTCAGTAAGAAATTTAAATAATATAGAGGTTTACCTGAAGAGTAAGTTTCCAGTCTTGATTATTCACGTTCATTATAGGAATACCTACTAATAAATTTGTGCTTTTTCCAAAAATCAAATGCATCCTCAAAAAGTAAATATTGGCCATTTTTTAAGGATTTTGGAATAACAGATAAAATGGAATCATAGGTCCTCTGCATAATATACAGTCATGAAACATTTTTTAGTTACCGAAAAGCATTACCAAAACTAATACAAAAACAATGCCAAACAAGAGGTTATGATTATACACATAGGGAGTCCAATATGGGCAGAGGTAGGAAAGAAAGCTTCAGGAAGTAGGTGAAATTTAAGTGAGGTCTTGAGTGATAGATAGAGGTGGATAAGTATGTAACACTACAGAGTAATATGTCACAGATGATATGTTTTAGATCTAGAAGAAAATCCCTAATTTTACTGTTAAGGAAACAGAGAACCAAAGAGATGTGATGACTTTCTCATGGAAATCCAGCTAGTTAGAGAGCAGGAATTGGTTTTACTGAGGGTTGGTTACGGGCTCTTTTCATGATAATAGGACATCTAACATCTCTGTGTTCAATCAAATCCATAAGTGGTTTGGAGTATGGAATAGGATTTTTTATTTACTGCATTAGAAAACCTAACAGATTGTTTTAATGTTAAATTCAAATCTAGCAGTGTATTCTGTTAACATTTTAAAATGTTGTTTTCAAGTTTAAAATATGTTACATGCCTTTCAAGCTAAAAGAGACCCTTTTATATTTTATTAATTTCTAGATAATTACGAGTACGCTCATGAAAATTGGTAGAATGACAAATGTGGTATAAGATCCCCACGATGGGAAATGTTCAGCATGTATAGACAAGGCGTTGTCTGGAGATACAGCTTGATTACCTTTGAAAAGAGGGGAACAAAAAGGTTAGAGGAAGCTAAATTTCTCTATGTGGAAAATATTTTTCTTACAGTTATCAGCACACTTACAAAATTCACATCTTACTGCAAAGATAGAGTTGAAACTCTGAAAGCTGCTGTGATTACTATAAAGAAGTCCCAATGTTGAACTAGAGGGAGCGTTTCACAGGAAAAACGCTTTCCTCTGCCCGTGTTATGAAGGGGTTAATTATGAGACCTGAGATAAGGTGTTGGAACATCTAGGTACTTCATCAAGCCATGGAGTCAGGAAACAAGGGAGAACAGATGAAGGTGCTGGGGATAATAATGATGGCAAGTAATGATTTCCCTAGAGGTGAACTGATCTATGGCCACAAGCAAAGAAAAAAAGGCTAGAAAGTACCATAACATTACCTTGGAGTACTTAACAGACTCAAAAGCAGTAACCCTGTGTCAAAAAAGGCCCATCAGCCTGCTCATTTTAGGTAAAAGAGTTATGCCTAAGTACAAGAGGGGAATGCAAAATTCACATATGAAATTAAACAGCTGAAAGGTATGATTTAACAATGCTCAAAACTCAATAAGCCAAAGATAAACAGCAAATTAGATGACTCAATGTCAGGAGGAAAAAACATCTTCCATCGATCCCATCGTCAAAAATTAATCTGCCTGAGAATGCCCTCTGCTCCAATCCCCGAGCTGATGAAGAGTGGAGAAATGGAGTAAAACCTATGTACGAACGCTTCACCTTCAGGCTAGACCCTGATTACAATCTCCTGTGAGACATTCAGCATGAAGCGCCTCTCATGTTGGGACTACAAAATTAAATTGCGATCAATACTTTACAAAAATAATTGGGGAAAAATGTTCAGAAGTCAGAGCTGCACTGTGTGGCCACAAACATATGAAAGTTATTTTTTTTTTCTACCTTTCTGGGGGTTATTCTTCAGGATAGATCAGTTCAAAGGTGTCTCTTGACAATAGTGTTCTTGGAACGGTTTCGCTCACCTTGTTAGGGAATTTTAAAAGCAGAGGAGCATTTACAGCTTACCAAGAATGGGAGCTTATTGCTGTATTCTGCTTTCTTTCCTTTGGAGTGCTAATCTCAGCCTGTAAAATCTTCTTGTCCCTCTCCCACTGATGTTGATTTAAATTCCTTTGCAAATTAATTTTCGTCATGAAACAGAAATGACAAAAAAAAAGTTATATTCCAACGAAATTAAAGAAACAAACAAAACCATAAAGATTTGGTAGATTTTGAAAACTTTGCTTAAGACTGGATTCTGAATCCCTCACTACATTTAAATGTTGACCTCTGTAGTTAAATTTAGGGTAAAATGTATTGAATCAAACTCTTTCCTGCCTTGAATAATGCTTAGTATTCAGCTTTTCCTTCTTGTCTCCCTCTGAATGAGTTCTTATTTTTGGCAAAGATTTACTTTTTAATCCGTAAAAAGAGGGGAAAGTGGAAAATGTAAATGCCTATGTAAAATTCTTGCTTTTTCAATAAGTGCTTATTTGGGGTTTTGTTAGACAGTGAGTTCAAAATATTGTACTTTTATAATTGCTTTTTTGGAATCTACATAGGCTTTTCTGGGTTTTTATTTGTGGTGCGACCCTCTGAGAAGACAGACTACTGATTTTCCTCACGTGAATCATTTGTTATAACCTGAGTCACACAAACAGAGGGAAAAAAAGGAGCTGCATTAAGAATACACAGTACGGGCTTCCCTGGTTGGCGCAGTGGTTGAGAGTCCGCCTGCCGATGCAGGGGACACGGGTTCGTGCCCCGGTCCGGGAAGATCCCACATGCCACGGAGCGGCTGGGCCCGTGAGCCATGGCCGCTGAGCCTGCGCGTCCGGAACCTGTGCTCCGCAACGGGAGAGGCCACAACAGTGAGAGGACCGAGTACGGCAAAAAAAAAAAAAAAAAAAAAAAAAGAATACACAGTACGAACCACACTAAAGTAGGTGGTATGTGGCTAGCTCAAGGCGAGTACCCGAAGAGTAGTCAATGGCTTGGTGTCATCCTGGGGGAGAGGGAGGTAGTGAGTAGTGTCTTATAGGGCTTTGGGACTGGGGGAAGGGATTGAAAGTGTGCTTATTAAGTATGAAAATGACTTCTTGGACTAGATTGCAAACACCTAAGAAGAGATGAATACCATTTAAAGTGACCTTCACCGAAGAAATGACAGCACCCTCAAGAACAGTGGGCAAGGGCAGATCTTACTGGGCACCCCCAAATGAAACAGACAACTTGTGTCTCATGAATTAACTGATAAATTTCAAATCGGTTACCTTCCACTACTCTTCATGCTCTTGAACAACTTATTATTTTCACACTGTTATTCTGATCAGAAAAATAGAATGCAACATGATTTTAAGATTCACTGGAGGTGAACATAACAGAGATGAGGAAAAAACTATGCAGCAGGATCAGGAAGGAGAGGAAGGAGAGACATTGAACCTTCCCTTAGACAACCTATGGCCCAACCTACTGTGTCCTCCACACACTGCACTCCCACAAAATACACTTTCTGCTCACTCAGAAATATACCTTCTGCAACGTGCTTCACAATTGCAACTGTGTCACAATGACTCAACTCCTCAAGTCTCAGTTCAGACATCTGCTTTTCTAGAAAAATCTCCCTAAATCTCCCAACCCCATAATTAGGCATCTTGACCCTGTGTATACATTTATTATGGCATTTCTCTTAATATATTAAAATTAATTTTTTTCCCTACTAGATGGTGATATTTCTATTAGACTGGTTTGTCTTTTATTCATCTTTGTACACTCAGACATTTTTCCAAAGTAAATAACCCAATTTCTTTTCAATGTTCTTTCACTGATTTAATTTTCCAACTTTTAACCTGCTGTGTGTCACATGGGACTTATCGACTTGAGGTTTGGATTCTTCATCTCTAAAGTGAAAGGGTTGGACTAAATAAAATGTCTCTAAGGTCCCTTCTGGGTCTAAAATTTCAGGCAATAAAAATGATTGAATATTTTGCTAAAAAAGCGAATCACAATGTCTGCCCCAGCCATACCCAGTTCTACATGGAATGAAAGGACTCTTTAAAAAATTATTGTCCTTGTTTGTTTGTGTTCTACATGACACCACCTCACCCTTGGCTCTAGCAATGGTCCCTCACCAGAGACATCACGTATTAAGTCATACGACATGAAATTGCTGCTATTTGCGTATTTTGACATATGCACCTGTTAATTTTAGGTGGAGCAAACTAACATCTGACTATTCAGAGAATGGTGGCATGGCTTCGTAATAAAGTTTGAGTAAGATCAATCTGAGTCCCTTCCCAGAATTGAAGAGTGAAACCAAGAACCAAGCAATTAGCAGGATGTGGAAGCTGTACATAAGACTGAAGAGGTAAGAAGCAGAGGACAGGTCAAAATGGGGAAGGTGGTGTCTGGAGATGCAGGGTCATGGTGACCCGAAATTGCAAGGAAACGATGTCCATTTGTTAGCAGAAAGCATGAGGTAAGGAAAAGAGATACGCAATAGAAAGACAAAGTAGCGAAAGGAGAATGGAATAGCGAGCAGCTGTGCCATGTAAATACTGGAATTCCTTAGTATACACACAAGAATGCCAGCTACCATAGTCCCACTGCCACCTGGGATCCACTGCCAGTTCAAATAATCCTCAACTGTGATGTAGTTTTTTACCTTTCTCCTCTCGATACCCATCTTCCCATGACCAACCATAACCTGACGTTCCTAGAAGCAACCACTATAACCTGAAGCCAGATAAATAAAACAAATATTAAAACACAATACCAGGCAAGGCTTTAAAGGCTTTATAATAATGGTGGCTACAAGCCAACATGTGTCTATCACGTGCCTGGCACTTTATGTATTATTTACATCCCTAAAGGCAGCTCTGGGATGTAAACATTACTAATCTCACTTTACAGATGAGGAAACTGGAACTCAGGAAGAATGGAAGGTTTTGTCCAAGGGCACACAGCAGATAGAGCTGAAGTCAAACCCAGCTCTACTGTTCCAGAGTCTGAACTCTTCCCACTATGACACACTGCCTTCTCAACCCCTGAAATGCAAAGTGATGTTAGAATTAGAAAAGTTTACTCCGAGTCTTTTTTGTATGTCATATACAAGTTATCCATCCAACTAAAAACATATGAAAGACTTCCCAGTTTAGCCTTGGTTCTGACATTATCAGCAGAGCTATTTTGATTCATGTATTTCCTAATAAATCAAATGTTTGCAACGGCCTCAGGCCTCCAGGTAGGAAATACACCTTCTGTAGTGCTCAACGTCTACTGGCTTTGGATTAATACTCTGGAGAGAAGCACAACCTAAACAAATTTATTTTGTCCTAAAAATCAGGACTATTTTTGAATCCCATGGGAATGTCACCATCTGACTGAGATAAACCAGTGAGTTTGAGATGGGATACTTATGCTAATTAGATAATGGTCAGAGTATACCTGTACAAGTATACTTCTGTTATCTTCATTAAAATTAGTGTTACATATGTATAGGATACAGTAACAAGCATGACAGAAAAGATCCTGCTCTCATGGAATATATATTTTATGAGGGAAATAGATTTTAAAAAAGGAAGAAGAAATAAATGTAATCATTTTGGATAGTATTAGCTTTCATAAATAAAATGTTTCAAAAACAAATGAGCTGGAGTAGAGAGAAGGGGCTATATCAGATAGGGGTGTCACAGAAACCTTCTCATTATATTTGAGTTAAGTCCTGAATAATGAGCAGAAGCAAGTCACAAAAAGGTTAGAGAAAAAAATTCTAGGCAAAGAGAATAGTAAGTTCAAAGGCTCCCAGGCAGAGGCAACCTTGACCTGTTATCGGAACAGAAAGAAGAGCTGTGTGGCTTGAGTGATACAAGTGAAGGGAAGAGTCAGAGAAGACGAGATTGCAGGCAGATGAGGTAGAAATTCGTAGGGCACGTAAGGAGTTTGGATTTTACTCTAAGTAAAAATGTGGAAATGCTGAAAAATTTTAAGTATGTGAATGACCTGAGGGCACATAAATTCTAGATAATCACCATAGGAAGACTATCGGAATTTACTTACATTCTTCTATGTTGAAGACCTCAGTGTAGTATCCATCACTTTGGTCAATGTATCACCACCCAGTGTCTGGTCCTTAGGCTTCTAGGACAAAACTTGATTTTTTTTCTATCACATCAAATGAAAATTTATCTCTTAGGGTTAAATGCACCCTAATTAAGGACTTAAGGATCTAGATACAAAGCCAGAATGGCCATATACCAATCTCTAATAAATTATTGGAGAGTTCAAAAAACTCAAAGTCCTTTTGCTTCAACCCCCGGCATTTCTCTCCACTTTGCTAATGAATCTGGAATAGTGCAAGTCCACTGACTAAAACTCTCTCTCCTCAGCATACTGCTCAGATGAGCACAAGAGCCAGAGTTGCCTATGACACTCACCCATGGCCATGTGCCCGTGATTAGCAACCTGCCTTCAAAGGGAAGTAGTCTTTCTTTGGATCTGATATATTCAGTCAGATGATCATGGAGTTTGCTGGCCTGGGAGCCATTCTGCCTCTTTCCCATGACTTTGCATGTCTATTCTCAGGTTACATATTGATCTTTCAGTGTCATTCCAATTTCATTCACATCTAGATTCTTGGGGGTTCATCCCACCATAGACACCAAAAAGTGGAACAAGGGGAATGTAAAGATAAATCAAATAATCAATTAAAGGATTGTAGACATTCCTGACTCCCAAAGAGTAGGTATGCTCACTAACGGAAGTTATGGCAAATTAGGAAGTAGTTGACAGCTTGACTTTCAGTCCCTTAGGAATCTATTGTTTCAGACTTTGACTGTCTCAGCCCTGCCTCAACTATTTTATTGTGTTGATTACAGTCAACAGGCTTGGCCTCGACCCAGCCCAGACCTGCAATCACACATCAGCTCAAGTAAGCCATTCATGATATGCCTTCTTCCTCGCTGGGATCTCTTCACATGAAACCTCCTGGGAGGGCTACTGCCTTCATCATGTTGCATATTTATTCTGACCTCAAACCTCACGATGGGAACTCCTAGAATTTCAGGTTGGGGACCACCTTGTGAATTGTGTAGCCCTTCCCCCAGATTTGCAGATGCAGAACCAAGTCCTTGAAAGGTTAAACAACTTGCCCAACTGGAGATTCAGTTCATGGCAGAGACAGAACTAACACTCAGGTCTCCTGATACCTAGTTGAATATCTTTTCCATAAAATCTTACCAATGTTCCAATGTTACCTGTTCTCTCAGGGCCTTGCCAGGTGCCTGTATCATCACTTTATTTGAGTTGGGGGTTTATGGCTGATAATAACTTGATATGTTATTTCTCTTAGATAACACTTTTGCCTAATGGAAAGACTAATTCAGGGAACATGATGGGTTAAAAGGACAATAGTTTGAGACAAGATGATCTACATATTTCAGACTCTTTTATGTGAAATGCTCTGGCCCACAGCCCAGGCTGAAGAGCCAGTGCAATGCAGACCCCATAAGCCAGAACTGATTGAGTCAGTGCTGGCCATGTGGGTTAGGAACTAATGATAAGGACCAACATTTTAAAAAATGAGCAATTAAAATTCTTCTTCTTTTTTTTTTTGACTTGTTGGTCTTTGTTGCTGTGCACGGGCTTTCTCTAGTTGCAGAGCATGGGCTCTAGGCAAGCAGGCTTCAGTAGTTGTGGCATGCAGGCTCAGTAGTTGTGGCTCGCAGGCTTAGTTGCTCCACGGCATGTGGGATCTTCCCGGACCAGAGATCGAACCATTGTCCCCAGCATTGGCAGGCGGATTCTTAACCACTGTGCCACCAGGGAAGTCCCTAAAATTCTTCTTTTTTTTTGTGGTACGCAGGCCTCTCACTGTGTGGCCTCTCCCGTTGCGGAGCACAGGCTCTGGACACGCAGGCTTAGCGGCCATGGCTCACGGGCCCAGCCGCTCCACGGCATGTGGGATCTTCCCGGACCGGGGCACGAACCCGTGTCCCCTGCATCGGCATGCAGACTCTCAACCACTGTGCCACCAGGGAAGCCCTAAAATTCTTCTTTTTAGGATTTGTAATAGCAAGTACAGAGAGAACCAGACTGAGCAGTGAGGGCTAAAACTAAAAATAAGTAATGAGAGAGTTCCTAGAGTTCATGAAAAGCTGAAGTTATGAGGGAGATGAGTACGGTGAATAACTATGAGTAAGATGCAGAAGTAGATACGATCAGTAGGCAGAGGACTTAAGTACATATATTTATATATATATATATACACAAAAGAATGACCTATTTGATAATGACACAGAGAGAAGCAAATATGCAGACTCTTAATCATTGCTCCCTGGGAGGAAGAGGAGATGAGTCACAAACACTTGCTCTGGGGGTGCTGGAGATGGTCATGGATACATCTGGTTACTAAGCTCTGTTTCTCTCTGGATCCTGGCTGTCAGGTCATATAACTGAATAACTATGCCTGGATTCTCATGAAATTACTCTTTCCTTATTTCCAACTATATCATTTTAATGTGGCAATACATAAATAACTCAGATGAATTTCTATTCTTTCCATGCAAAGAGCCTTAGCTAAAATTTAAGAGAGGGAGTCCACCTCCGTGCTGTAGGCACATTGCCCTCACTGGAAATGGTTCGTTTATTTATGTAATAGATTAGCTTTTTGAGGAAGTCCAGTGATGCTGGACATGGCTTCTGTCTACCTCTGTCCATATCGAAGGATCAGGCTTGAGTGGACTTTGTGTTTTGCCTTGTGATGTCATACAAAGATTTCATATTTTCAGGCGTCAATGAAAATATATAAACAAGTATTTATTTTCAGAGATGAAAAGGAATCATTGTAAAAGATTGGAAAATAATTTGAAATCATCAACATTTTGCAGTTTAAAGGTGCTTTGACGTTGTTTCACTGCTCAGAGGTATTACAGTGAATCAAAAATTCAATGGAAAAAAAAATTAAATGGGAAAAACACCATTAGTACTAAAGGACAACATTGCTGTCTTTTCCAACTCAGCAACACGTTGGGATCTAAAATGTTAAAAATTCAATTGATGGATATTTTTACTAAATAGACCTATTGTTCTCCAGAAATGATATTATCCTCTGAAAACGATGCTTATTGGAATTTCTTATTGCTACCAAGTACAGATTTATTGCAAACCCCCCCATCACCCACGTCCACATCCTTCACCATGTATGTTCTTGGTGTGCACGTCCATGCAAACTTTTCAGATGCAGAGGATCAAAAGGAGAGGAGGAAAAAGGAGAACTAGCAATTTAAAGATACAGTCATTATTTTTTTTTAATTATTATTATTATTTTTTTAGATGTTGGAGGTAGGAGTTTATTAATTAATTTATTTATTTTTGCAGTGTTGGGTCTTCGTTTCTGTGCGAGGGCTTTCTCTAGTTGTGGCAAGCGGGGGCCACTCTTCATCGCGGTGTGCGGGCCTCTCACTATCGCGGCCTCTCTTGTTGCGGAGCACAGGTTCCAGACGCGCAGGCTCAGTAGTTGTGGCTCACGGGCCCAGTTGCTCTGCAGCATGTGGGATCCTCCCAGACCAGGGCTCGAACCCGTGTCCCCTGCATTAGCAGGCAGATTCTCAACCACTGCGCCACCAGGGAAGCCCCGCAGTCATTATTTTAACTGTATGCTGATAAAGTTGTAGATTATTCTTTTACTAAAAATAAACTTTGACCTGAAACCAAGACAATTCTTGAAATCCAAGTAGCTTTAATTGTTTCTAAATAAAAATTCAGAATGACATAAATACTGAATGGCTCCTGGGCAATGTGTCACTACAGATTAAATATGTTTTGTCCCGGAAACTGCAGTTCATAGGGTATAGATAACAAGAGGAATGAAATTGGTGATCCCAGCTAATCCAGAGTGGATATTAACATATATCACATAACTGTCTCCAAATGTGACCCTATTTTCACTATCAGTGTCTCAGTCCCCAGGAAACTGTTGCTAGTGAGAGAAAAGGAGGACAGAGGAGAAATGTGAGGGTTCTGTAGTGGTGGGAAGGGCACATTAACAAGACTGAAAAACTGGAAGCTTCTCCTGATCTATTCTTTTCATTCTCTGTCTTTTTTAAGAACAAGGAAGAAGAAATAGCATCTCATTTCTTAGCCTAAAGGGAGCATAAATAACCACATCCTCCAGGAATGCTAGGACATTTCCTTTTTTTCTCTCGAGTATTTCTGATGTTTTGTTACTAGAGAGGGGAAAAAATTGCCTATATGATTTTTTTAAAGTTTATCAAATCAGCACTTACCAATTACTGCCAAGTTTTGTTCCTTGAAAACTGAGAGAAAAGAAAAAAATCAGAATAGGTATCTAAAAGAAGACTAGATAGAGAATGCTCAAACCCTTTAGGAGCCAAACAAAATCTATGTTTCTGTACTATTAAGTATAGTACAAAAAGGCAAAGGCATGGGCATTAGCCCCATAGGGGCCAGTTAGCTGGACTCAAATTCAAGGCCACAGAATAATCTAACTTTGCTGCTGGCGGCTAATTATATCAATGACCAACAGGAGGAATAGAAAAGTGTCTTCTCATTGCCTATTTTAACTTTGCCTAACACTTTCAGCTTGACTGTTATCATCGTCAACAAATTTTTTAAAAATTGGAAGCGGGCTTCCCTGGTGGCGCAGTGATTGAGAGTCTGCCTGCCAATGCAGGGGACACGGGTTCGAGCCCTGGTCTGGGAGGATCCCACATGGCGCGGAGCAACTGGGCCCGTGAGCCACAACTACTGAGCCTGCGCGTCTGGAGCCTGTGCTCCGCAACAAGAGAGGCCGCGATAGTGAGAGGCCCGCGCACCGCGATAAAGAGTGGCCCCCGCTTGCCACAACTAGAGAAAGCCCTCGCACAGAAACGAAGACCCAACACAGCCATAAATAAATAAATAAAGCAAACTGTCAACAAGTAAAAATAAATAAACACTATTATATTTTTAAAAATTGGAAGTAATTTTAATATCATATCAATATTAAATGTAGGTATATTTATGAGCTGCTATACAGACATGACATCTGTAAAATACAGCCAGGTGTCTCTTTTGTAGATGGGATTTTAGTATTTTATTTGTCCAAAGCTAAGACCAACTAGTCTACTTTACCCTCATAGTACATACTATGGTTTTTCTCATTGTAGCTTTCTCCACCCCCCAAAAACCCTTATGAATATCATAGTAAACAATCATGAGAGTTTTAAAAAGTCCCAACAATTGTTTTTGCTTCTCCTCTCTAAATTATATCATGGGTAAATATACATATTTAACTTTTCTTGACTAAAGACTTCATTTTTAGAACCAGGAAGAAATACCTAAGTCTTAGTTTTATCTTTTGCTTTGGTATAATTTTCATAGGTTTTGCATAATAAGATAGTAAATGATTTTACAGTGTTATGGAAAAACTAGAGTTTCAGGGTTAAGCAAAAGTATTATTAAAATATCAATATTATATGAAAAATTCTATGCTATATGTAGGGAAATGTTTAATATATGTTTTTAAAATACATATTGGAAATGGAAAACTATGCTTTGCATGTTGATAAGGTGATGGGCGGCAATACCAACTGTTGAACCAACTGAGTAAAGATAAACATGACACAATATTGCAATGTGTTAAAACATACTTTCTGTTTCATCTGTAACTATTTTTGCAAAAATCTAAAAACAGTTTGCTAATCACTATTTGGTGAAACTTTCTTGACAATAGCCTGTTAAAGGTTGTGAGAAAAAAGTATCTCCCTCCCTCCCTTCCTCCCTCCCTCCCTCCCTCCCTCCCTTCCTCCCTCCCTTCCTCCCTCCCTCCCTTCCTTCCTTCCTTCCTCCCTTCCTTCCTTCCTTCCTTCCTTCTTTCCTTCCTTCTTCCCTTCCTTCTTCCCTCCCCCGTTGGTTTTTTTTTCTTTCCTTCCCTCCTTCCTCCTTTCAATGTTTAAATATGATCAAATCCCTTGTCATACCTGCAGACTAAAGCAGAAAATTCTGGAAGACTGAGAGAAGCCCACTGCAAGTTGACAGAGCGTGCTGACTGCTCTGGAAGTCTGCAAGAACCAGCAGTCCCCAAGTTTCCTTGAGGTTCATGTGAGAAAATAATAACTAACATTTATTGAGGACATATTATGTGCCCACACTCTTCTAAGCTCTTTCCATAGAGTATCCCATTTAATCTTCATAGAACTTTACTTCCTACAATTGAAGAAATTGCCTCGAGAGAAGTATTTTAACTTGTTCAGAAGTTTAGACAGATAACAGCTATTATGGAGTCAAGATTCATTTCTTTATACTGTCTCCTTTGTGATCAGGTTAGAACACAAAGCTATGGATCATCCCTACCTAAGTGTTTCCAAGTTGAGAATCCTGGAGAGAGGATATACAACCTAGAGCAGTGACTTTCATCTTTGCTCCTGTAAAGTTTACTTCAGGCCTGAGAGACACAGTCAACAAAATTGACTGGAGAAGATAATGCGGTACTGAAAACAGGTAGTGTAATGGGAGCACACTCAGGCATGGATGTGTGTATATTTAAGAATCAGTACGTAAGGTCCACTGTCTGTCTGGTTTACTCGCTCTGGATGTACAGACCTTGACAATGGTTGTCAATTAGGGTCCAGCCAGTTTATACATCTAAATCCAACAATACCTAATGGGGTTCTTTAGCCAGTCAATTGTGAATGACTAAAGCTCCGCTATGAGACAAACTTTCTTGCGGCTGAATGTCTAAGACTATGCCCTGGTTTATTTTTAATGTTCAGAAGCGTAAAATCCAAGATTGATGGTGACATGATAAGAATGGTCATAGGAGGAGGGATGTGTAAACGAGAGAAGAAAGAAAATAGATCAAGGTAAAAATATATATATATGGTAACCACGTAGGAATTCCATTGCTTGTATATTCATAGCACTTCTTTCTTCCCCATGGAAGTGAGAAGAAGGGCCATAATAATTAATCTATGTGTCATTATTAACTCTGTCTTAAGGCAATTTAAAAAACTGGAAATATTATGTTATTTTATACAATCATCCTAAAGAGTTAATCGACATTTCCTGTGAAAGGAACAATGATGTTTAGCCAAATGGTTTTAAAAAAGCAGACAACAAAAAATAGCTTCAATAATTCATATTAATTCAAGTCCTATGGTTAATGGGGCAAATGGAGTGCTCTCAGAGGGGATAAAAGCACAGAGCAGCAGCAACAAGACTCTTCAAACCGCTGCTGGCAAAAGATACTGTAAGTCCAAAATACCCCTTCATACTTTATATTCGGGAAAAACTTACTATCACTCTAATTTTGCAGATGGTAGCTAAAATGGTGCCTATACAATTATAACACAAACAAGCAACTGCTTTCATTCTTTGTTGTTACGGTTCTTAGCCTTCATGACGCCATCCAATTTGTCTGAAATGTACACTGTATTAAACTTGTACTCATTTGATCAGGCACAGAAATAGTGGGGCTATGACGCGCTCTATACAGCCCAACAGTTAGATTGTTGTCAGGCTAAAGATATATCAAAGTTGAAAGCCAAATCAGGGATTGGATTACCAAATAGAATGATGAATAGTCAGTCTGAATTGTTTAGAAAGAGATGATGGATTCATCAGAGATCAATCCTTTAAAGTCTACATACACGTTCATTTTATGAACATTAATTAGGCAATGGTTATGTAGTATGCGTTAGGCACTGTGTCAGGCACTAAGGATAGGAAAAAGCATAAAACTTCCCTGTGAGTTCTAAAAGTCTCCATCACTCTTCCCTCGGATTTAATGTAATAATGCAACCTACTCTAGTAGTACTATACTCTGATGAAAGTAGCAAGAGAGAAAGGGGAATTTAGCTTCATAAGGAGCAGTTCCTTTTTGAGCTGAGTTTTTATGAATGAGGAGGAAAGAAGGTAAAATTGCATTCATTCACTCATTCATCAAGTATGTACTGAGCATCCACTGAGTACCAAGAACTTTGTGGTACTTTAAGAATATAATGATGATCAAGGTAAGATGTCTGCCTTTAGGTTGCTTATCATCCTGTGGAGACTCCAAGTACGTAAAGAGCTCCCTCTCCCCCAAACACACAGAAACACACACACACACACACACACACACACACACACGCAAAAGCAAGTTGAAATCAAGGAAAGGTAAATAATTTGATGTGGCTGGAGCACAGGGTGCATGGGGAAATGTAAACATCTAATCCTGTCCCCTCTTCTCCTTTCCTACTGCTCACTCCTCCCCCTGCTGCTTTATTCTGGTGCTGGTTATTTTCTGTCTGAGCCAATGCCACAGTATCCTAACTGGACTTTCTACCTGCAATTTCACTAACCTCAAACAACGCCATATAATTCTACTTCAAAGGCTCTCATGGTTTCAGGAAAAACTCCTCCACAAGGCAGTCAAAGCCTTTCACAGACTGGCCCCACTCACTTACCCAAACCCTTTTTCCCTAACCCCCGTTGCTTTTCCTTGCACCTGACGTTTTCTCTCTACCAAGCACATCGGCCCAGTGGTATCGTCTTTCTCAAATCTCCAAGCTTTTGTACACTCTGCTTCCTGTATCTGGACTGCTCTTACTTCTTTCTGCATCTAGGGAAGCCTCCTTATCTTTGAGGACTCTCTCCTTTAGGAAGCTTCTCTGACTCTCCTGGCCCACATCAGTGCCACTCCTATGGACTCCCATAAATCCACGTGGTTACAGCTGCCATAGGGAAGTCCATGTTATATCATTTTCACTATGCTGTTGACTGTGTCCTTCATT